>NC_056744.1:467362952-467662952 GCF_019279795.1 Protopterus annectens | reverse complement strand
AGGTCCCAATCAACACAATCTCTCACAAAAGTGCAGATAGGCCCCTTCCATTCCAAGATGGCCTGGAAAATGTGCTCAGAACAAACAAACCACTACAAACAGTTCCGGAAGAAACAGGCCTGAATCTGGACCATGCTTAAGCTACTAGCTACCCCAGTTTCAGTGGTAAACACTAGAGAATGTTTAACACAGCAGAAAAATAGCAGTGAGATACTGAAAACGTGTTTCAAACAGCATTAAATCAGCAAGGATATTTTAAAGAATTATTTAAACAGTTAACGGTTCAGTTAATAAAGTACTGCTTGCTGGGAAAACCAGAGCAGGCAAAGCAGATTGCTTTAAAACAATGACAAAGTACCAATAAATACTTAACAAACAGTGATAACAACAAAGAAGCTTACTAAACAGTAAAACAACAATAAAATTAGATTTTACAGGCACAGTGTAGCAGGTAATTGCAGTATAATAGTGTAGTTTAGTACACAATAAATAAATACAGTATAAAAGTAGATGGCTGGCAATATAAAATATTAGTAAATAGTATAAATAAGCAAAAAATAGGCAACTTATGGTTTCTTGGAAGTTCAGAGGCCTCTAGTCGTCTGGTATCTCAGCTCAAAGTTGTGGCTGGTAGCCCACCTCAGTTCAACTTGGTACATTCCAAATAAACCAGCATTCAAGATAGGGTCACCGCCTTTATGCCATCTCATTTCCCGACAATAAAGCAACATCTGTATGTGCATTAACCATGCCCCCTTTTCATGTTGTACCACACCTTCACAAACCACACCCCTTATTATAAAGTCCCATTCATGACAATTCACAGCCATAATAAATAACTAATAATAAGCATATGACAGAACTTCACTGTAATATTTTTAACTTTTTTATTTTATTTTTTTATTTTAATTGTAAATTACAAAAACAACATGAACTTGGAAATGTTGAGTGTTACAAATAGCAAACCAGTGAATCTAGATTGTAATGATTTGTGGTAGACAAACCACAATGCATGTCTTCTATAGTACAAACAAATTAATATATTATATAAGAACTATACATTTAGCATTTAGTCTTCTGAAAAAAAGAAAACAAAACATTGATTTCAGTACTAGATATTTAGAACCTAAAGAATATTTAGACATATTGTAATGACATTGTCATCCCTTTTGGTAAAAACTCTGTACCCATGAACTACCACATAGGCGGTAGTCTACTTAACACCGAAAATGTGATGAGACCTTGGGACACAGGTGGACAGTAGTCTCTCCTTTGATAATCACATTGCCACAGTAGTCAGGAAATCCTTCTAGGTGGCACACCTCATCACAAAAGGTTTCTCATCCAGGAAAAAAGAGGTCATTTTTCCCCTCTACCCATCACTCATTAGACCCATTATAGAGTGCAATGCCCCTTTTGGTATGTACCTCACAAGACATCTACAACTACTGGAAAGACCACAGAAATACCTCACAAAGAGGATTACCGGCCTCAAACAGATGCCCTATGCAGACAGTCTCAAAAAACTCCAGCTTTACTCTGTCGCATATCGCCTACTCAGAGGTGATCTCTGCCTAACATACAAAGCTATGTCAAACCCAGAGCTGTTGGACATGCTCCATAAAGAAATCCCAATCCCTCCAAGCTACACGCTCTAGGGGCCTAAACCTTGTCACCACAATAAACAGAACATGCTGGAGGGGTAGATTTCTGTCCCAGAGACTTCCCATACTCTGGACCAAACTACCTATCTATATCAAACAAAGCTCCTCATTGGCACACTTCAAGAAGAATCTTGATGATTGGATGGGAGATAGGAAATTCACCCTGGGGATCACCTCTGTGGCTCTGCTTGACAGGGGCACAGGAAAATAATTTTCTTGGGTGGCAAAAGCCAGGGTACCATTTGGGCTAGTCATATATAGGCCCTAGGGCCAATACCCTAGTACCTACCTATGAACCTATGACAGGACAATGTATAATATAGCCTTCAAAGCATGTAATATTAGGCTTTTAAAAGAAAAACAATATAGTACATCTGCTAACTTTTAACAAGCAGTATACAGTTACAGACTCCTTCCTGATTACCTTTAAACATGCCATATGAGAGAAGACTTTATGTTATGTAACACAGTGAGGTATCCAACATGCAGATGCTAGTTTAGATTAATATAGCACTTAATGTAAATTAAAAATCTACTACCATACCTAGGAACTTATGTTAGTGAAAACAGAAACAAATACAGTTTGCTCAGGTAATAGCATTTGCACATTATTTTTTCTTTTGAGTAAGGCAATTGCAGAACTGTGTTCTCCATTTCAGTTTAACATGAGATAACGTTTCCTTGTACAGAAGGTAAATAACATGTTCTTAGTCAGTAATATATGTTGCTTGCACTACTCAGAATATATCATTACAATACTGATATCATGAAATAGCAAACCAGTGAAGCAGAACCCAGGGATGGACTGTAATGAGCTACAGAAAGGTCTGTAGGACATCATCTATATTCAAAAGGTATGTTGTGTGCTCTTTTTGTTGTGTGCTTCTGCTCAATTGCAGAACTGTGCTCCCCTTTTCAGTTTAGTATTAAATAATGTTTCCTTGTACAGAAGGTAAATACTGTGTTTTTGATCAATAATATATGTTGCTTGCACTACTCAGAGTACATCATTACAGTACTGATATAATGAAATAGCAAAACAGTGAAGCATAACCCAAGGATGGACTGTAATGACTTACGGAAAGCCCTAGGACATGCCATTTGTATTCAAAAGGTATGTTGTGTACTCTTTTATATTGCACAGTGCACATCGTATGTACACAGATATTATGTAGTCTGCAATACAAAAAGTGCAATAGTAGTTTTGGGGATTTTAACATTCAAATTGGATACTTCTTCAAACTAGATACTTAGAAAATGCATTCATTAAGCTACTGGATATGCTACATACCATATGTAACAACTGAGCACACAGCTGGCTGTAATGTCTCACCTTCAGGGAAATTACTATACATGCAATATACCTATAATTTGATCTTCTGTTAAGACTTTGAAGCTTTTAAAAGAGTAATGCCTTTAAAAACTTTGAAGAAGTAATACAGACTTACAAATCACCACATAATACATTTACACATCATGCAAATAGAAATACTGCTTGTGTTGTATGAATCTTTGAAGGATAAAAAAATGCAGATTCTCTATGCATGTATGACTTATGCCATTCTACACATAGTATGTAAGAACTACCATAAACTTATGTCAGTGGAATAAGGCAAAAAGGAATGACATTTGATAAGTAATGATATTCTCAAAAAAAAAAATGATATAATGAAACAAACTAATTCCTAATGGCAAATATATTTTACTTAATTCAGTTGTTGTCTATGCTACTTAGATGTACATGACACCATCAATATTAATGGTAAAGTATGAAACTCTGTGTTGATGGAGGGTTTTTTGTACTACCAGCCACTCCTAGCCCCTGACCAGTTAAGTGTTAGGCTTTCTGTAGAGTTGTTGGCATAACCCTATTAACTATACTTCACTTACATTCACCCTTTAATTAAAAAATGTGTGGAGGCTGATGAGGATGGATTCTCATAAAATAACATCCATTGAAAATGTAATACATTTTCTTTCAGCTGACATGCTTTATACGCCAGCTCCATACAACTCAGGAGCAGTGATAGTGTTGCTTTACAGTTTTCTGGATTTATTATTTTAGATATGTGTTACAAGTGCTTTATATTTTTAAACACCTTTGTTAAAAATAAGATGTAGGCACATATACATTAGTAGAAAAGAAAACTATATTAACATTGTTTTATACTTACATACATTATATGTCGCATATTTTTCTTTCTTTATAACTATTATCAGTCTATTATTATAAGAATTGTTCAATTCCTGGCTTCTCTTAAACCTTACTTCTCCTTCTGAACTTTATTCTGTATGAATCGTTCCCACAATTTCCATTAAATTATATGTAATTTGTTCATTCCATTTTCTACACATCACTCTTCCAGTTCTTTTATTTTTATTTATTTTTTTTGCAATACTCATTATTGCAAGCACAGTTGGCTTATAGTTTGATTTCAGGTTTCTAGTAATTGTTTTTTGGCAGCCAACAGAATTAAACTAAGTAAGGTCTTAATATAGCTAGGCAATTCAGATCATGTGTCCCAGCTCAAAAGAACTATTTCCTTATTTACAGCCATTTGTTCTCCCAGATTACTTTGTAGGGGATTTTTAAAATCTGTTAACTCATTATGCTCCCAAAACATATGTTATCAATTATCTCTTTCTTCCATATCACACCTCAAACATTTGCTATCTACCTGAGGAAAAATTCTTCAAAGTCTGATTGGGATATAAAATGCAAATGTAAGCACATCCAAGCAAAATTTATAAATCTTCTAGACTTTGTTGCATACTTGATGGCCATATATATGTCCTCCTATTGTTGTTTTGTAAATTGCTTTTCAAGTCTCTCTTTCTAATCTTTTCTCTCCTCCCCTGATTGATTCTTATAATTATTGTGCACTATTTTATATACTCTCCTAATTATTTCTTTTTTAAGATGCTTCACTTCCAGATTCAGCTAAAACCCTACCATAGAAAGTCTGTCACATATGATTCCCCTTCAAAAACAAACAGGTGGCATTCCTAATTCAGTACTTTTGATGAATACATACTCCTTTAAATTCAGAACATATTTAATATGAGCCACCCAGGTATGAACTTTTTATTAAACCCTTTTATGTTTTGAGACAGCTTGATGCTTACTAAGAAATAGTTCCACAACCAAATAACAAGCCGAGCTGCAATTTCATATTATTATTATGTTTATTGTTTACAGAAACAACAAAGTAAAACTTGGAGTCTCTAGTATTCATATTAGACATAATCTCAAGTCCATGAAGTACTTACCAGAAATGATGTTTAAAAGATTGAAATGCAATAAGCGGTTTATGCAGAATTTGCTTTAAAAAAAAATCTGAAGACTCAACTGCACCAATTCAGTTTTCCTAATTTGTCAGAATATAATTACTTCTTGAAATAAACAACATGTTTAGTGACTCTCTTCTGGACCAGCTGTAGTGGATTACTCTCATGGAAAGTGCATTATACTCCAACAATGAGCTATTAAAAGACAAATTGCTTAGTATATTAGCTTCTATTATTTTCATATTCTCAAACAATAAGCAAAATATCCACAATTCTCTATTGATCAAAATCTAAGGATAATTCTGAAAAGGCAGCTGTTCCAAAATCCTTTATGTCAATGACTACTGATATAACTTGACAACCCAACTAAGATGGCTACTTATTTTTGTTGGTCCAAAATATGCAAATTTGTATTTCTTTACATTAAACTTCAAATATAAACACCTTGCTCAACTGTTTATGGAATTGAAATGAGTATTAAGCCTGCCTGTATCATCCACTGATGTCAGCAAAGTGATGCTTTTGCATTTGCCTCTGTGTTTTGAGTTCAACCCACTATGTATTTCATGGAAAGTAGAAAAAAGTCATGATTAAAACATACTGGTTCTAAGACAAAACCCTAGGGTACATAAGATATAACATTTGCTGCATTTGATATTTTGCTCAAGGCAATCACATATAGTTGTGTGTGTATTAACCATTTTTTTTACCCAACTGATAATGTGTGGGTGCATTCCAAGTTTGCGCACAGTGTATGTTATCTTCTTATAACAAAGAGTGCCAAGCATGTTTACTAAATCCAGATAAACTGCTACCACAGATAGATCATAATCCATTGCCAGGCTGACGAATTTGTAAAAATCTGTCAATCTTGCTATTGTTGGCCAACACATATGATGTAGTATACAGCAAAGGACTGTATAATTTACTTTGCTTCAGGATTTCACATAGACAGTCTATAATTTTGGACAAGACACCTAGTACAATTTTTCTGAATTGTAATTGTAACATTGTGACCCTGTATATACTTACTGGAAACCACCTACTTCAAGAAATAATTGAATATTTCAGTTAAAGAATATGTTTAGTGTTTCTAAGTAAAGTTCTGTTCATTAGATATCCAATAAGTTGATCACGTCTCGTACTACAGGATGCCTTCATTGGGCCTAAAGCAGTGTGAAGCTTGTTACAATGTAACTATAGCACATGCTTCAGAAATGTTCTGCTTGTAAACACATCACAATACTTACATCAGTGGTCATATATAAGATATAAAGAATTTATTAAAGATGCCAGCCATAGCAGAAGAATCTTGCATGCGGACACTACTATAAATTCATTGGAAAACAATGCTATTGGTATTTATAATAAAATTTGTATAATTAAATAAAAAATCATTATCATCTGGAAGTTTCACCAGTTTAAATTCATGTCTAGCTTGATAGTATATGATACTCTTTTTTGTGAATAATCATTTTAGAAAGTGATCTTAACCTAATTTTATTCTTATTTTAATCATATTTGTTGAATATTTCCTTTATGTATGTGCTTCTTTTTTTTAATAATGTATGAATTAAATTATTCCACCAAAGTAGTGTGGGTCCCCTGATGAGGTCTTACAGAATAAGTATCATATTATTCTAAGGAATTAGCAATACTTTGTAGTTAACCTTCCTGCAGTCATGTAGCTGAATGAAAACACTACTGCCTTGTAATGTAACCTATATTATGTTGTCACAAGAGCTGTTGTTTCTTTTAATGTTATAATAAAATATGACCATTTAGTATTGCTAGAGATGACCCTCATTTTGACTTTTTGTGAAACTGCTAATTGCTCTTAATTGTATTATTCATGACTTTTTGCATGGCATCAGTGGGTATAATGCTTAGGCTAGGTGGGGGTTCTGATTGGATTTACTATGTCATGTGATACTATCATCTTCAGTAGTGCACCTCAAGCTTTAAGCTTTGGATGTGCATTCATAGTGCCTAGAAGTCTGTGTTTCCCTTTATATTCTTGGTATTTTAGTGCATTGATTAAATGTTCTGGATTTTTTGTATATTATTATGTTTGTTCTACTATTTATTTATTTATTGTTTGTGGTGGAGCTGTCATTGACTTCTTGAAAAGGTATGTATTTATGTATATTTGCACTGAAGATGCTTTATATATTTTTTTATTTTATTCAGGATGGGTTTCAGGATTTGTTAATGTTTTTTCTAGTGTAAGCAAAGTACCTGTTAATTTAGTTGTGTGAGCAGTGCAACTGTTTTGTTATAGTGACAATTAGATGTAAACAGTATGTTATACAACTGCTTGATCTCTTTCATCATCGTCAAATTATATAAAACAAATAAATATCTGTTCAGTTTCAGTCAATTATAGTGGAATCTGCTTTGAATGGTACTACTGGAATAAGTTTAAATTATTCCAGTCTTCACAGCAGTCATTTTTGAGATGGTGAGTTGGCTTAAGGATATTTATCAAACAGATATTTAACCATGCTTGCTTTAGGCAAAAAGATCAAAAGTACAATTTACTGTTTTAAAACCAAATAGTTATTCAGGAAAGGAAATGATCCCTACAAACATAATGGAAGTTGTGTTACCTGTACAACACAAGTAAACTAACTCCACGTTCCTTTGTGTGCAGAATAAAGGGAAATTCCCTACTGCTCTACTCTTACACTCGCTTTGATTATATTATTCTTTTCAATACAGTGTTTTAAATTCAGCCATAAAACAGCCGTTAACTATATATCCTACTACCATTTAACTTTTAGAACAGGAACATTTTGTTAAATATGTTTGCCACTATGTAACTCTAACAATGTCTTCTTAGTCAAAGCAAGGGAAGAAGACTGTTACATGAAAAGTGTCAAACAGTTATAAGTTAAATAAATGTTAAATAAATAAATAACATTTATAATAACTTATTGTGGATGCTTATGTTACAGGAATAAGCATCTACATGCAAAGCAAAGTTTTATAACATGTAAGCCTTATTAAAAATGTAATTGTTACTACTAAAACAATATTGGCTCATCTTACTGAGAAAATGTATGCCTTTTGAAAATGTTGAAAACGGTCTACAGAACTGAACAGTAATGTTACTATCAATTAATGTAAACCTTTGGCTTGTTTCAAAACTTATACAATAGCTCTAAAATATTACATTGTGACAATACAATCACAGAAATCTTTAAGGAATGTTTGTAAGCCATGTTTTTGCCACAAAAGGCATAAGTGGAAAGAACTAAATGAACATCTCTGTTGGTAACAAAGTTCATATGAAAACTTAATGAAGTGAAATAAGTTAGCATCATAGCCTGTTTATCAAGTTAACAAGCTTTAGGCAACCGGTTCATTATATTCATGTAGAAACAACTGACACGTTGACCAATGCTAAAACAGTGATTTTACCACCCAGCATTCCCAGGCACCTCATAAGAAGATATATTTGGATAGCAAATAGGCTTTTACCTGATTAATACAATCTTGCAAGCATTTAATTAACAAAGTTATATTTTTACTTTAACACTGGCTTTGCAGAATTTCTGGCATTATCTTGGTCAAAGTACAGTCCAAGGTTGTCTTTTTTCAATAACAGGGGAGAAGGCATGGTGATAAAGATATGACCAATGTATTTTGTTAATTGCAAAGTTTTGATATGTCATACTATTTATGTATATATCCTTGTCTATGTCTACGCTTCCATATCATATAATTGACAGCTTAGATTGTCGAATGCTTAAACATCGACACCTAAGCATTGAAACCTTACAATATCGAATGGCCACATATGCAAATTCTTTCTCCAGGAGGAAAGAATTCACTAGGCCGTCCGGAAACAAAATACACAAGAAAACCCAAACATAGTGGGCGGCTTCACCCCCCACATCCCCCGAAGTGGGCCACACCCCCCCAACTAAATATACCAACTCTGAGATTAATCAACATCGGGGAAAAAGCAAATCCCCAATAACGGCCAAGCAAATTCTTTCCTGAGAAAAGAATTTAGGTATGTGGCCATTTGATTTTCTAAGCTTTTGACACTTAGGTGTCGATGTTTAAGCATTTGACAACCTAAGCTGTCAATTATATAATAGAAACATGTCTACAGCTATATGTAGCTATAGATTTAAAACATGCCTATTTTTCTAGTTAAAGTTATCTGTCTATACATATACAGGAAATAGCAACTCCTTTTGTCAATTACTGTTTCATCACTGAAGTTACACCAGTTTTGTGGGAGATCAGTAAACAGCGAAGTTAAGGAATTTTCTCATTTCCCTATTGTTTTGTAATCTTGAGCTGGTATATCTAAGTTGCAGGGACTGTGGGGAACATCTTTCTCCTATGTGAGATAGAGGAGGGCTTGCTTACTTGCAAACACACTGTTTCTTTCCATGTTTTTATTTTTTTCAAATAAACATTCTCTTGATATAAATTCATTGATGGAACATAGCAAAATTATGATATTTTGATTTAAAAATCATATATATAAATATATATATATATATATATATATATATATATATATATATACATACATATATATATGATGCCACAATATGAAGACAAGATGATCAATTTCAACAATTGGCTTAAGTATTGGTGTCATTCAAAGGGGATCCGATGCCTGTCAGCCTGGGATGACATGCTCGACAGGCCATGATGCTTCGCTAGGGACGGCTTGCACCTGTCACCCCTGGGCTTTTGGATATTGGCAAAGGCTCTTGCTACCCCCATAGTGCCTTTTTTAGGCAAGGCTCAAAAGACAAACCCACCTCCATAGGTATCACAAGGGATAAGAAACTAAAAGTAATGCTACTCAACACCATAGGTTCATAGGTTCATACTAGGCTATCTGCCCTAGGGCATTTATAAGCCTAGCCAGAGTGTGTTTGGCTTTCGCCACCCATTTTAAATTAATTTTGCTATGCCCTTTTTCGAGGTTAGTATACTGTGCCTCTGTCTAACAGTGACACAGAAGTGATACCCGGGGTAAACCTATGATCTCCCATCCACTCATCAAGATTCCTCTTGAAGAGAGTCAATGAGGGACTCTGCCTAACCTGGACTGGAATTTTATTCCAGAGTGAAGGGAGCCTCTGGGTTATGAATCTGTCCCTCCAGCATGTCCTATTTATTTCAGTGCTGAGGTTCAAGTCTCTCGAGTGCGTAGCTCGATGGGATTTGGATTTTCTGAGGTGCAGCATGTCCATTAATTCCGGGTTGGACATGGCTTTATACGTCAGGCACAGATTGCCTCTGAGCAGGCGGTATGCCACTGAGTAGAGCTGGAGTTTCTTTAACCAGGCAGCATATGGCATCTGTTTGAGCCCTTTGATCCTCTTGGTGAGGTACTTTTGGGGTCTTTCCAGTGTCTGGTAAGGTACATCCCAAAAGGGGCATTGTACTCAATTATGGGCCTGATGAGGGATGAGTAAAGAGGCACGATGACCTCCCCTGATCTAGATGTGAATCCCTTCATAATTAGGTGGGCAATATAAAATGTTTTTCTAACCACTTTGGCCACGTGGTGGTCAAATGACAGATTGCTATCAACTTGGGTCCCCAGGTCCCTAATTACTTCTTCTGTACTTAATGGATTACCACCTTTGTGGTAATTTGTGGGCACTTTGTTTTTGCCAAAGGGGATGACTATACACTTTTTGGCGTTTAGCTTGAGGCCATGGCTCTGGCACCAGTTGTCTGCTTCTATGAGGCCTTTTTGCAGGATGCTTATGTCGGCTGGAGAGTAAATTATGGTGCCCAGTTTGCAGTCATCTGTGAACTTGGTCAGCCACAGTCCTTCCATGTTGGCCTGTACCTCTGAGA
Source organism: Protopterus annectens (assembly GCF_019279795.1). NCBI lineage: Eukaryota > Metazoa > Chordata > Ceratodontiformes > Protopteridae > Protopterus > Protopterus annectens. The sequence continues at coordinate 467,652,156 of NC_056744.1, read as the reverse complement.
AATATATACTGAACAATAGAGGTCCCAGGACTGAGCCTTGTGGGATGCCACTTGTAAATGGTTTGGAGTCTGACATGGCTCCAGCAATTCTAACCATGTGGGTTCTGTCCTTGAGCCAGTTTGCAGCCCATCTAGTGACATAGGGGTTTATATTTAAGCTGGTGAGCTTATCTATAATGCCCGAATGGGGTATTGTACCGAAGGCTTTTGCGAGGTCCAGGTAGGCTGTGTGGACCACCTTCCCCTCATCAAAGGCCTTGGTGACTGTTTCAAAGAAATCGACCAGGTTTAAGAGTCAGGATCTGCCCTTAACAAAGCCAAACTGGGTAGGATCCTGTGTCTGTAGGTCCCCAATATCTTTATTTATGAGGTCCATGATGATCCTTTCCATAGCTTTGCAGACCAAGCTAGTCAAGCTTATGGGGCGATAGTTTCCAGGATCCGTTGAGGCACCACCTTTATGGAGAGGGACCACTGTTGCTGTACGCCACTCTTTGGGTACATATCCTGTAGTAAGGCTGAGATTGAACAGTAGTTTTATGTTTGGGTTTAGCTCTTCTTGGAGATCACGTAGGACACAGCCCGGGACACCGTCTGGTCCCATTGATGCTGTGTTTTTTGCTTTGGAGAGGGCGGCTCTTACCTGAGCATCTGAGATGTCAGGAGGGTAGCACTCTGCTGGGATAGATATTTGCCCTTTTGGTGGGGAGGGGGGGAGAAGTTTGCGCTGAACCTGTCAGCCAGGATGTTGGCAATGTCTGTGGGTTTGGTGTATTTTTTGTCACTTTGGACTAATTCTGAGCATATCTGGGAATTCCCACCCAGGTTCCTAACATAACTAAAGAAAGCCTTGTGATTATCCTTAGTGTCCTGTGCAATTTTTCTCTCTAAGCTGGCCTTAGACGATTTTATGAGTGCCCATAGTTTTTTGCTAATACTGATCAGAGATGCCTTCCCTTTTTGGGATTTTGCTCTATCATGTAGTAGCTTCCTCCTTCTGTTGTATAGTTTGTTTACGGCTGGGGTCCACCAGATAGGACGTCTGCCTTTGGAGAATTGGGTCTTGGTTTTATTTGGGATTGCATGATCCATGCATTCCTGAAAGTGTTCATAGAATGCATTTATAAAGGATTCTGTGGTCTGGGACATATTTTCCACAGGCCCAGGGACTTTGAAGGATTCCACCTCGGTTTTGAGGAGTGTGAAATTTGCTTTAGAGAAGTTTTTCACTGTGGTTTTCTGGGCAGGGGGTGGGGTCGGGATGTGAATATCCAGTGAGATTAGTTTATGGTCTGATCTTACCAATGAGGGATACACTTCTGGTCTGGAGCATAGAGTCCCCATGTTGATGATGATCAGGTCCAGTATGTTTTCCCCTCTTGTGGGAGTGGTAACAAGTTGTTCCATAGCATTTGAGTTTATAAATTCTAGGAACCTTTGGGCTAGAGTGTTGGAGCTAGAGTAATGCTCCCAGTCTATGTTTGGGTAGTTAAAGTCGCTCAATATAATGGTGTTTGAAGAGACCTTCATATTTTCCAGTGTTCTCAGGAAGGCCAAGTGGGGTTCCTGGGTTTGGGAGGGTGGTCTGTAGAAGGCTATAAACTGGAAGGTAGTTTTACCCACTGTTAGTTGCACATGGATAGTCTCTGATGCTTCGTGCTGTGCCACCAACCTGGAGGTGTGGGTATCTTTGACGAATATTTATACTCCCCCTCCTTTTGTGGTGCGGTCCAAGTTTTAGGGCCAAAAAGCATGGTATGAGGTATAACCTGGTAGTGCTGGGGTGCTCTCGGGAGCCTTGAACCAGGTCTCTGTTACTGCACAGATATCGATGTTCTCCACGCTAAGGAGAGTTTCGAGTGTGTGCATCTTGTGGTTTAGACTTCTAGTCTATTTAAGTACCTTTATCTGCTTTTTTTTTTTTCAAAAAAATACAGTATTTAAATTGATTTTAACTGTGTGGAAGGAATATTTAGCTGAACTGGAAGTTTTCACTCTGCTCTTCAGTTAGTGCTGCTTGAATTTTATTATTTGTTAGTAATTGCAGGTGTGGGGGTAGCCACATTCTTTGATTTCCTGTCCTTGCCTATTTAAGTGGTACAGTGTGAAATATTTTCTGCTTAAAAACCTCAGCTTTGGCCGGCTAAGAACTTGCTATATTCAACTGGATGTATAAGAGAATTTAAGTACCTTTATCTGCTTTTTTTTTCAAAAAAATACAGTATTTAAATTGATTTTAACTGTGTGGAAGGAATATTTAGCTGAACTGGAAGTTTTCACTCTGCTCTTCAGTTTGTCCCACCCTCCCTGTTTTTGTTTTGGTGTTAATCTTAGTGGCCTTGCAGCTGCCCGCCCCTCTTGTAAATTTGTGTTTGGATACTCCTTCTGGGCCCATCTCATTTGCTCACTCAACTGAGTGCAGATTTCAGGCACTCCTACTGTGTACAAAGAGAGCATCTGGGAAACAGAAAAAAAAAAAAAAAAAAACTTTAAGCTTGTTTCCTGCCTTTTCCTGTTAAGTGGTATAGACTATTTGTAGGCTTTTGAGCCCCCACGCCCTTCTGTGTTGGAGGGAAGCCTTCTAGCTTAGTTTTTTTTTTCTTCCCTATAACTAGTCAGTTTTCTAGTTTCAGCACTCAAATCTGTTTCTTTGATCTCAGCACTTGTTCAGAAAAAAAAAAAAATTTTCATCTGCTTTTACTGTACTTGTGTTTCTACCTACTTTTTTTTACTTTTGCATCATCTTAAAAGTACTCAATTGTATTTATTACTGCTTGGTGTAACTCATTCTAAGCCTTCTGGTTTAAACACTTGTGCTTCGGACCAGTTGTTTTGCACTGAGAGGGTTTGTGGTCTACACTGTAGTGGCAGAACAGGTAGCTTACATCCTTCTAGGTTGGGAACTGCTGATTGAGGGCTCAGTGTCTGTTATTCTAAAAGTGTATTAATTCTGGTTTAAGCACTTAGGCTTTCAGGCCAGTTATTTTACATTAAGAGGGTTCGTGGTCTGCACTCTTGTGGGAGGAGAGGCTGGACTCTGCCCTTCTGAGCTGGGAATTTCTGATTGAAGGCTTATAGTGCATGCATATCTGAACTGCTTCTTACTGAAGTTGGTGCCTTGTTTGCTGTGGCATAGACTGGATTCGGGCCTGCTGGATCTAGCTTTGTTTGTGTAACTTGAGCACTAATCCAGGCATTCTCTAAAGTATTCAATTGTATTTATTACTGCTTGGTAGTAACTTGATTAAAGTTTAGCTGTCATTCTAAGTCTTTTGGATTATGCACTTGGGCTTCAGACCAGTTGTTTTACATTAGGAAGGCTTGTGGCATGCACTGTGGTGGCAGGACAGGTAGCTTTCATCCTTCTAAGTTGGGAACTGCTGATTGAGAGCCCAGTGTCTGTTATTCTTAAAGTGTATTAGTTCTGGTTTAGGCACTTGGGCTTCAGGCCAGTTATTTTACATTAAGAAGGTTTGTGGTCTGCACTCTTGTGGGAGAAGAGGCTGGACTCTGCCCTTCTGAGCTGGGAATTTCTGGTTAAAGGTTTATAGTGCCTTAATATTTGAACTGTATCTTACGGAAATTGGTACACCTTGTTTGCTGTAGCATAGACTAGATCCAGGCCTGCTGAATATAGCTTTGTTTATATGCTTGTTGTTTGTTTGTTTATTTCCCTGGAACGCTAATTCCACCTAATACGCGGCTTCTCAACGCTTCTGTGGCTCACTAGTGATATCTGCATTGCTTACTGTACTTATTTCCTTGTTTCACTTGAAAGAAAGTTACTGTTTGTCGTTTTTGCATTTAAGTTACCTGTAACATATTGCACTCAAGTTACCTGGCACTTGCTCACTAAAGCAATTATATAAGTCAGCACTAAAAATTAAAAGCACCACACCCTCACTCCCCACTGGCCCTGGTTTTCAATTATTAAGGAATTCCCAATATTATTCTAGCATGTCCAAAGGTCAGTTGTCAATCTCCTCTCCGGTCCAGCTGGTGAATCTGGGAATCTTGAGGCAATGTTACAACTGCCTCATGTACACAGACAACCCTCTCCTCCTCCCAACAAATTCCAACACATGTGAGATGCAACCATATAGCCAAACTGGAGGCTAAGCTCTCTCAACTCAGTACTGGCATAACCAGTCAGGAGGAGAAGGAAACCATACTCACTACAATTCCAGTCTCACATAGACCTACCACGACAGCAAACCAAACACATAATCACACAAAAACATACTCAGAGGCTCTAAAGATCTGCCGAAGCAGCAGAGACCTCCAAAGCAGACACCCAAGCAGCCGCTACCCCAAAACAAAACACGTGCAACACATATCTCACAAAGCCAGTGTGCCAAACAGTCACAGCCCTTAAGACTAAACAACACACCTGATACACTTGTAATAGGTGACTCTATCGTCAGGCACACTGACGTCCCGCTCACCAGGCTGAACAAGGAGAGGGTCACGGTGAGCAACCTGTCGGGTGCTAGGATCCGCCACATAACACAAGCACTCAGGTCACTCCAAGGCAAGTACAAATATGACTCAATCATTGTCCATGCTGGTGTGAATGACCTGAGACGTACCTCCCTGGACTACATGAAAAGAGACATAAAGGAGCTCACTGAGCATGTAGCCCAGGCCGGTATGACCCTGACCTTGAGTAGCATCTTACCCTCACCAAGAATGATGCCACAATATGAAGACAAGATGATCAATTTCAACAATTGGCTTAAGTACTGGTGTCATTCAAAGGGGATCCAATGCCTGTCAGCTTGGGATGATATGCTCGATAAGCCACGATGCTTCGCTAGGGACGGCTTGCACCTGTCACCCCTGGGCTTTCGGATATTGGCAAAGGCTCTTGCAACCCGCATAGTGCCTTTTTTAGGCAAGGCTCAAAAGACAAACCCACCTCCATAGGTATCACAAGGGATAAGAAACTAAGAGTAATGTTGCTCAACGCCAGAAGTCTAAACCTCAAGATGCACGCACTCTAAACTCTCCTTAGCATGGAGAACATCGATATCTGTGCAGTAACAGAAACCTGGTTCAGGGCTCCCGAGAGCACCCCAGCACTACCAGGTTTTAGCTCATATCATGCTTTTCGGCCCCAAAACTTGGACCGAACCACAAAAGGAGGGGGAGTATCGATATTCATCAAAGATACCCACACCTCCAGGTTGGTGGCAAAGCACGAAGCATCAGAGACTATCCATGTGCAACTAACAGTGGGTTAAACTGCCTTCCAGTTTATAGCCTGCTACAGACCACCCTCCCAAACCCAGGAACCCCACTCAGCCTTCCTGAGAACACTGGAAAATATGAAGGTCTCTCCAAACACCATTATATTGGGCGACTTCAACTACCCAAACATAGACTGGGAGCATTACTCTAGCTCCAACACCCTAGCCCAAAGGTTCCTAGAATTTATAAACTCAAATGCTATGGAACAACTTGTTACCACTCCCACAAGAGGGGAAAACATACTGGACCTGATCATCACCAGCATGGGGACTCTATGCTCCAGACCAGAAGTGTATCCCTCACTGGTAAGATCAGACCATAAACTAATCTCACTGGATATTCACATCCTGACCCCACCCCCTGCCCAGAAAACCACAGTGAAAAACTTCTCTAAAGCAAATTTTACACTCCTCAAAACTGAGGTGGAATCCTTCAAAGCCCCCGAGCCTGTAGAAAATATGGCCCAGACCGCAGAATCCTTTATAAACGCATTCTATGAACACCTTCAGGAATGCATGAATCATGCGATCCCAAATAAAACCAAGACCCAGTCCTCCAAAGGCAGACGTCCTGTCTGGTGGACCCCAGCCATAAACAAACTATACAATAGAAGGAGGAAGCTACTAAATGATAAAGCAAAATCCCAAAAAGGGAAGGCATCACTGATCAGTATTAGCAAAAAACTACGGGCACACATAAAATTGTCTAAGGCCAGCTTCGAGAGAAAAATTGCACAGGACACAAAGGATAATCACAAGGCTTTCTTTAGTTATGTTAGGAACCTGGGTGGTAATTCCCAGATATGCTCAGAATTAGTCCAAAATGACAAAAAATACACCGAACCCACAGACATTGCCAACATCCTAGCTGACAGGTTCAGCGCAAACTTCTCCCCCCCCCACCAAAAGGGCAAATATCTATCCCAGCAGAGTGCTGCCCCCCTGACATCTCAGATGCTCAGGTAAGAGCCGCCCTCTCCAAAGCAAAAAATACAGCATCAATGGGACCAGATGGTGTCCCGGGCTGCATCCTACATGAACTCAAAGAAGAGCTAAACCCAAACATAAAACTACTGTTCAATCTCAGCCTTACTACAGGATATGTGCCCAAAGAGTGGCGTACTGCAATAGTGGTCCCTCTCCATAAAGGTGGTGCCTCAACGGATCCTGGAAACTATCGCCCCATAAGCCTGACTAGCTTGGTCTGCAAAGCTATGGAAAGGATCATCATGGACCTCATAAATAAAGATATTGGGGACCTACAAACACTGGATCCTACCCAGTTCGGCTTTGTTAAGGGCAGATCCTGCCTCTTAAACCTGGTTGATTTCTTTGAAACAATCACCAAGGCCATTGACGAGGGGAAGGTGGTCCACACAGCCTACCTGGACCTCGCAAAAGCCTTCGATACAATACCCCACTTGGGCATTATAGATAAGCTCACCAGCTTAAATATAAACCCCTATGTCACTAGATGGATTGCAAACTGGCTCAAGGACAGAATCCACATGGTTAGAATTGCTGGAGCCATGTCAGACTCCAAACCAGTTACAAGTGGTGTCCCACAAGGCTCAGTCCTGGGACCTCTCTTGTTCGGTATATATTTCTCGGAGGTACAGGCCAACACGGAAGGACTCTGGCTGACCAAGTTCGCAGATGACTGCAAACTGGGTGCCATAATCGACTCTCCAGCCGACACAAGCATCCTCCAAAAGGGCCTCATAGAAACAGACAACTGGTGCCAGTGCCATGGCCTCAAGCTAAATGCAAAAAGTCTATAGTCATCCCTTTGGCAAAAACAAAGTGCCCACAAATTACCACATAGGTGGAAATCCATTAAGTACAGAAGAAGTAATTAGGGACCTGGGGACCCAAGTTGATAGCAATCTCTCATTTGACAACCACGTGGCCAAAGTGGTTAGAAAAACATTTTATATAGCCCACCTAATCATGAAGGGATTCACATCTAGATCAGGGAGGTCATCGTGCCTCTTTACTCATCCCTCATCAGGCCCATAATTGAGTACAATGCCCCTTTTGGGATGTACCTTACCAGACACCTGCAGCAACTGGAAAGACCCCAAAAGTACCTCACCAAGAGGATCAAAGGGCTCAAACAGATGCCATATGCTGCCGGTTAAAGAAACTCCAGCTCTACTCAGTGGCATACCGCCTGTTCAGAGGCGATCTGTGCCTGACGTATAAAGCCATGTCCAACCCGGAATTAATGGACATGCTGCACCTCAGAAAATCCAAATCCCATCGAGCTACGCTCGAGAGACTTGAACCTCAGCACTGGAATAAATAGGACATGCTGGAGGGACAGATTCATAACCCAGAGGCTCCCTTCACTCTGGAATAAAATCCCAGTTCAGGTTAGGCAGAGTCCCTCATTGACTCTCTTCAAGAGGAATCTTGATGAGTGGATGGGAGATCGTAGGTTTACCCCGGGTATCACTTCTGTGTCACTGTTAGATAGAGGCACAGTATACTAACCTCAAAAAAGGGCATAGCAAAATAAATTTAAAATGGGTGGCGAAAGCCAAACACATTCTGGCTAGGCTTATAAATGCCCTAGGGCAGATAGCCTAGTATGAACCTATGAACCTATGGTGTTGAGTAGCATTACTTTTAGTTTCTTATCCCTTGTGATACCTATGGAGGTGGGTTTGTCTTTTGAGCCTTGCCTAAAAAAGGCACTATGGGGGTAGCAAGAGCCTTTGCCAATATCCAAAAGCCCAGGGGTGACAGGTGCAAGCCGTCCCTAGCGAAGCATCATGGCCTGTCGAGCATGTCATCCCAGGCTGACAGGCATCGGATCCCCTTTGAATTACACCAATACTTAAGCCAATTGTTGAAATTGATCATCTTGTCTTCATATTGTGGCATCATTCTTGGTGAGGGTAAGATGCTACTCAAGGTCAGGGTCATACCGGCCTGGGCTACATGCTCAGAGAGCTCCTCTATGTCTCTTTTCATGTAGTCCAGGGAGGTACGTCTCAGGTCATTCACACCAGCGTGGACAATGACTGAGTCATATTTGTACTTGCCTTGGAGTGACCTGAGTGCTTGTGTTATGTGGCGGATCCTAGCTCCTGACAGGCAGCTCATCGTGACCTTCTCCTTGTTCAGCCTGGTGAGTGGGACATCAGTGTGCCTGACGATAGAGTCACCTATTACAAGTGTATCAGGTGTGTTGTTTAGCCTTAAGGGCTGTGACTGTTCGGCACACTGGTTTTGTGAGCTATGTGTTGCACGTGTTTTGTTTTGGGGTAGCTATTGCTTGGGTGTCTGCTTTGGAGGGCTCTGCTGCTTAGGCAGATTTTTATTTAGAGCCTCCGAGTATGTTTTTGTGTGTTTATGTGTTTGGTTTGCTGTCATGGTAGGTCTATGTGAGACTGGATTTGTAGTGAGTGTGGTTTCCTTCTCCTCCTGACTGGTTACGCCAGTACTGAGTTGAGAGAGCTTAGCCTCCAGTTTGGCTATATGGTTGCATCTCTCACATGTGTTGAAATTTGTTGGGAGGAGGAGGAGAGGGTTGTCTGTGTACATGAGGCAGTTGTAACATTGCTTCAAGATTCCCAGATTCACCAGCTGGACCAGAGAGGAGATTGACAACTGACCTTTGGACATTGACATTTGTTGACCGGGAAAGTCCGACTAGGTTCCATAGAGCCTGTTTTCAGCGGAGGCCCGGGGAGAAATGCTCCAGATGCATGTCTTTGGAATGTGGGAGGAAACCGGAGTACCCGGAGGAAACCCACGTGAACACAGGGAGAACATGCAAACTCCACACAGAAGGCACCCCAGCCGAGAATCAAACCAGAGAACCTCTTGCTGTGAGGCGACAACGTTAACCGCTGCACCACTGTGCCGCCCTAGAATAGTATTGGGAATTCCTTTATAATTGAAAAAAGGGCCAATGGGGAACAAGGTACTCAAGGGGAGTTTGTGAGGGTGGAGTGCTTTTAATTTTTTAGTGTTGACTTAGTAAGTGCCAGGTAACTTAAATGCAATGTGTTACAGGTAACTTAAATGCAAAAACGACAAACAGTAACTTTCTTTCAAGTGAAACAAGGAAATAAGTACAGTAAGCAATGCAGATATCACTAGGGATCCACAGAAGCGCTGAAAAGCCGCGTTTTAGGTGGAATGAGCATTTCAGGGAAATAACAAGCAAACAAACAAGAAGCATACAAACAAAGCTAGATTTGGCAGGCCTGGATCTAGTCTATGCTACAGCAAACAAGGTGTACCAATTTCAGTAAGAAACAGTTCAAATATGCAGGCACTATAAGCCTTTAACCAGAAATTCCCAGCTCAGAAGGGCAGAGTCCAGCCTCTCCTCCCACAAGAGTGCAGACCACGAACCTTCTTAATGTAAAATAACTGGCCTGAAGCCCAAGTGCTTAAACCAGAACTAATACACTTTTAGAATAACAGACACTGAGCCCTCAATCAGCAGTTCCCAACTTAGAAGGATGTAAGCTACCTGTCCTGCCACCACAGTGCAGGCCACAAACCTTCCTAATGTAAAACAACTGGTCTGAAGCCCAAGTGCTTAATCCAAAAAGACTTAGAATGATAGCTACACTTTAATCAAGTTACTACCAATCAGTAATAAATACAATTGAATACTTTAAAGAATGTCTGGATTAGTGCTCAAGTTATACAAACAAAGCTAGATTCAGCAGGCCTGGACCTAGTCTATGCTACAGCAAACAAGGTGTACCAATTTCAGTAAGAAGCAGTTCAAATATGCAGGCACTATAAGCCTTTAACCAGAAATTCCCAGCTCAGAAGGGCAGAGTCCAGCCTCTCCTCCCACCAGAGTGCAAACCACAAACCCTCTTAATGTAAAATAACTGGCCTGAAGCCCAAGTGCTTAAACCAGAATTAATACACTTTTAGAATAACAAACACTGAGCCTTCAATCAGCAGTTCCCAACTTAGAAGGATGTAAGCTACCTGTTCTGCCACTACAGTGCAGACCACAAACCTTCTTAATGTAAAACAACTGGTCTGAAGCCCAAGTGCTTAAAGTAAAAGGCTTAGAATGAGTTACACCAAGCAGTAATAAATACAATTGAGTACTTTTAAGATGACACAAAAGCAAAATAAAGTAGGAAGAAAGACAAATGCAGTAAAAGCAGATACATTTTTTTTTTTTTTTTTTTTTTTTAAGTGGAAAGAGAGAAAGGTGTAGCAGAAACTAAGCTGATTGGCCTTCTCAAATGTTCTCCCTGTACTGGGTAGAATGAGGTAATGACACTAGACTGGGAAGAGGGTCCCAGATCAAATTTACACTAGGGGCGGGCAACTGCAAAGCCACCAACTATAAAAACACTATACCAACAAGGAGGGAGGGTGGGTATACACACACACACACACACACATATATATATATATATATATATATATATATATATATATATATATATATATATATATATATATATATATATATATATACATATATAGGCGTCCTATTCTAAGTTGAAAAGCACAAAATCAAACCTGATTTAATTGATTTCTAAAGATTTATTTTTGCAACAATGAAGAAAAAACATTTTTTTCAGTGAAGATAAGCCCCACTTGTACTCCACAGCCCCTGCTACTTATATATATATCAATTCCAAGACTGCACAATAGTGGAGAAAGGGAAAATGTCCAACCCATAATGTATTGTGATGTCCTACAAAGTAATACTGACATTCTGTGATTATATGACTCTTCAACCATTTATACTGGCATTACAAACATTTGACATTCTGAAAATCCTACCAAAAGGCTGGATCTAATATAAACAAACATACTTACAGTGAGAAAAAGAGAATGAATTAGGCTTCTATTTACTCCTATTTGCACTGTTCTATACAGTTTAAATAGCAGTACATGATTGTATTTCCTTTGTTTTGACTCTCTGGCTCTTTTGATAGTCTTTTTTTATTTTCTAATGGGAATGAACAGAGTTGGATCATGGTCAAATGGGGTACAAGACAGGGTAATGGACTAGCCCCTCCCGCAGCCATTCACGTATCCCATTACTTGGCGTTCTTCCTGAACAATCATAAACACTGATCAAAACTGTCAGTGTGCACTCTATTTTAATCTTTACTTTTGAAATGATTACAGAGATGTGGATTTAAATTAAAACTTATAATTTAGCTATCCTTTTTTGACTAGGTTAGATCTATTAAAGTAGTAGCATCTTTTTGGGGAAGAGCTGAAGGGGTATTTATTATACTAGCAGAAATTTGGCCAGGACATTGGGGAACTTCTCCTACTCATTTGTCAAGCAAGGGAATCCTTTTGTGTCTAAGCACTTCCTGCTTCCATTCTGGGCACAGTGGCAGCCTGGTTAAGCAGGAGGAAGGTAATGGTGGAACCCCAGATGGTTTCTGTGGCAGAAGAGAAGATGGTTAAGTCTTCTCTAGAGGGAAATCACACAGAGGAGGTATTGCAGTTGAATATTAATGAAAAGAAGGCAGGCAAACCTTCCACAGATTCGGGTGTGTTGTTTCAGAGAAATCTCTTTGAGGAAGAAATTATGGTCAGAGAGGAATGTGTTATTACAACCATCCAGTTGGGAAGGTTACAGGATGGCTTACTAAAAAATCTTTTATCTGAAAGTGATCCAGACAGTGGCAAGGACTTGTGGGGTGATGTGATGGGCAGAATACAACAAGATGATACATGCAGCATAGGGAAAAGAGAAAAAAACATATGCTGATATAGAAAAGGAAAAGAAAAAAGGATGTAAATAAAAAGTGCAGAATGCAGAGGTAAGAAGAAAAAGAATTGACAATTAAGAAGAAAAGAGATTTGAGAGATATGAGTTATGGGACAAGTTTATACATCCATTGGGGGCAAAGGCTGCTGAGGTAAGAACATTTAGCCATATAAATAAAGAAAGCTTTTATGACGTTGTTTTTGAAAATGCAAATGCTATGGAAAAATTCTTGGGGGGATGTAAGAAAAGAAAAGACTTATCCATGGAATACTCATGTTAAAGCATGTAACAGGGAAGCTAAAAACAAAATTAATTTTAATTCAGGACTAAAGTTGAAAAAGAGACTTTAAGACTGTATTTAGACAAAATGTGTAAAGATGTGATGCAAATTGCAGACATATATGACATGGGAGATTTATTGACTGGGGAATGGGATTGTAATGTTATTCTACAAATGGACAGCAATGACTACATATTCCAAATATCATAAATGTTGATAGGGACAAGGGTAGGGTCCCTATTAAGTTATCGAACATTTCAAAGTTTGAATGCCATATGGTCGACGCCATATAATCGAACTTTGAAAAGTTCGAAGGTGAAAGGCAATGGCTCCATACGCGCAGAAAGGGAAAATTTTCCTTTGCTGCACTGAAGTGTGCAGTCTCTGAGTTGATATTTAAGTAGGGGAGTGTAGGGGGTGCAGGGGGGCTTGCCCCCTGCTCAGAGCATTAAGGTAAGTGTTTTTTTTTATGTTTTTATTATATATTTGAAGATTCAAATTTCAATCATATGCTGTTGAACATATGAGGTTCGAAATTTTGAAGCTTTGAATATATAATATAGACCCCAAGGATATTGTGAAATACTGGGGTCAACCTAAGATTTGTTTCTATTGTGGTAAATCAGACAATTTAGTGATTATACAAAGAGAAGATGTTATATTTGTGGATAATATGAGCATGATGGAAAAATGCTTCTTGAAATAATATAAATGTAGCAAAACGGGACATCTGTGGATGGACTGTAAAGACAGAGTAACAATGAAAGGGTTGGGAAAACTAATAATATTCAAAATGAGCAAGAAGTAACACAAAAAGAAATAGTCCAAGAAAAGGATGACAGAGTCAGAAATGTACAAGAGCAGAACAATAATCAAAAGGATGAAAAAGGTCAAAAACATGAAAAAAGATGTAGAGGAGGGTTCAAAAATAAGTGATGAAGAAGAGGTCCACTGGAATACAGATAAAAACAAGAAGAATTCAATTGGTAAAACAGTAAGAAGGAGAAAAGGAGCATTTATAAGGGTTAATATGAATGAAAAGAAGACAGGGAGAGAATAGATAACGTACACTGGCTGATCCTGTTATTATATTTCAGAAGTAGGAACAGGAGAATTGCAGAGAGTAGTGGCTATAAATGTAAATAGTTTAAAAAGTTTATCTAGATGGATATGTATTATAGAATGGTGTAAAAGTCTTGAGGTGGATGTAATAGTCTTAGAGGATAAAAGATTCTCTCATATCGTCCACTTAGAGGCAATCTCTGCTTGATATACAAAGCCATGTCTGACCCAGCTCTGTTAGAAATGCTACATCTGAAGAAATCCCAATCTCTCCACACCACACACACCAGACACCTCATCCTCATTACCACATTCAACAGAACATGCTGGAAGGACAGGTTCCTCACCCAGAGACTGTCCATGCTCTGGAATAGACTTCCCATACATGTCAAGCAGAGCACCTTACAGTCCCTCTTCAAGAGAAATATTAATGAGTTGATGGGTAATAGAAAGTTCACCCCGGGGATTACTCCAGTGGGTCTACTTGATAGTGGCATTGGGAACTAAAGTCAGGCAGCATGATGTCAGGGGACTTCTATGGGCTAGGTTTATAAAGCCTCCAGGGCCATTAGCCTAGTATACACCTATGAACCTATGAACTTATGAACAAATATTATAAACTGAAATATTACATGGAAACATGATTGTTTGGAATTTTGGAAAGTAAACATATTCAGAAATAGGAATTTTATGCAAAAATAATTAAAATATTGGATGTGGCCTTGGTGATTATGATAATAGACATAAGATGGAAAGAACAGGTATACAGAATAATTGATGTTTATGCATACACTGCAGGCAAAGAAAGAGAGAATATCTTTAGAAAAGTTTTAGAGTATGTTACAGTAAATATGGATATTATAGTTGTAGAAAATTTTAATTGTGATTTTCAAAAAAAGAGGAAATGCAATCATGTAAGAAAAATCTTAGAGATAGTTAGGTGTGGCAAATTAAATACTTGGAAAACAAATAGCTGGACATACAGAAGAGGAGAGCATCAAACAGAAATCGATTTTTTTGACATCCATGAGCATAGAAATTGTTAAAGAAGGATCAAAATAAACGTTTTTTCAGATCATTTGGCCATTTCGATAGAGATAAAAAGAAAAGAAGACTATATAAGGATAGGGAACAGAATAAAAAGATTACATGAAAACAAATGGGATAAAATGGGAAAGTCTATACTAACAGATTTTGGAAAGAACATATTAGTATGAAGGATTTTTACAGAGACTGGTCAGAGAGGTGGGTAATGTTTAAAGAAAAATATAAAATATGTTATTATAGAATACCATAGTGTTTTCATCTCAAACTTACCAATGAATTGGGCTTTGGGCAGCAGCACAGACTCTACATGGTGCCCTATAGGAGAAAGAGCTGTATAGATCAACTGCTTTGGGCATCTACTCTGGTGTGCAGTATCCTCAAGATAGGAAAAAACAGATCACAGACTGCATGCCGTGTCAGGGCTAGCCATTGAATGGTGTAAAATATGGCTCTAGGTGATTTAGTCATGTTGACTAATTTTGCCAAAATGGGCATGGGTAGTTACTGGTGATAAGTGTGATCAGGACCCAGCCTACTTCTACCTACACCAGGGACCCATACTAACAGTGGGAAGAGTGTATATGCCCCTATTGGTCAATGTGTGTTTGCCATAAGGTCCAACAGCCCTGGGTCAATAAGCTACTGGCCAGCAGGTATCCGGTTGCCCAGCCTGGGTTACTTGGTTAGCTCTGTTGAGCAAAAGCTGGATGTAAAACCTGTCAACCAATGTGTGCCTGCCATAAGGCCCAACAGCCCTGGGTCAATAAGCTACTGGCCAGCAGGTGTCCAGTTGCCCAGCCTGGGTTACTTGGTCAGCTCTGTTGAGCAAAAGCTGGATGTAAAACCTGTCAACCTGCCAAACATGAACTAAGAATTGATACATTAAATGTAGGTTCTCTGACAGAATGTAGCTTGGAAGTAGATGGCATGATGGTATGGAGGAGGCTGGACATCCTATTTATCCAAGAGACAAGATAGAAGGGAAGTGTGCAAAGCCACTTGGCTTGGGACACAGTCTACTACTCAGGAGTACAGACTAGAAATGGTGTTGGAACTGTGTTGAGAGACAGGCCTCAGAAGGCAGTGAAAGAAGTCATCAGAATTAGTGACAGATTCATGACAATCAGACTCAAGTGCTATGATAGGGTAGTATTCATAATCTCAGCCACTGTCCCACAGCAGGGTTGTGATTGTGAGGAAAAGAGTGCATTCAAACAGCAGTTGCAGGACCTACTAGATAAAGCAGGACAACATGAATTGGTTTTAATAATGGGTGACTTCATTGCACAATTGGGATAGACAGTACAGGATATGACTGCCTGAGATCACATGATTGGAGTAAGACGAAAAAAGAAGGATAGGCCAATCTAGACTTCTGTCTGCCAAATGGCTTGATAGTAGCCAATACATGGTTCAGAGACAGTCACAAGATTCCATACAAGAGTGGCCAACATGCAACTCAGGTAGACTTTCTCCTAGTAAGGAAAGGGCACTGGGGTAGAATCAGTGATTGCAAAGTCATTCCCAGTGAAACAGTCATCCCATATCATAAACCACTGGTTGCCACAATCAGATGCTAACAGTGGTTAGAGAAGGCTCTAATGTCAACAGAGACCACGCTGATGACCTGGAAGCTCACTGGAGAGAAAGTACAACATTTCAAGGAGTTACTCAGGACTCTAACACCCTAAAAAGAGGAGTAAATAGGTGGAGTTGAAGAATGGCAGTTCCTCAAACGGCATGTGTGAGGACTGCAGAACAGATATGTGACTGAGCCAGGTGTGGAAGTAAGGTACATTAGAAAAGCTGGAAGTCATGCAGGAAAAAGTGAGAGATAGAAAAAAACAGAGCAGGATAGAAAGGAATACTGGTTGGTTAGCAAAGAAGCTAAGAAAGGAGTTGCAGTAGCAAAGAATAGGACATCGGAGGCACTCTACTAGCTTCTGGAAAGTAACTCAGTAGGTGGCACAAAGAAACTATATCAGGTTGTAAGGTAAAGACAAAAAAATAAAGAAGATAGTCAGACACCTTCAGAAGGGATACCAGCAACTACCTACTCACCAGCCCGCAGGACATCAAAGGCAAATGGAAAGGGTACTTCCAGCTGGTTCTAAATGAAGAAAACTAAGCAGATGCTGTACTGCCCCAGACACAATCTACAATGAGAGAAGAAGAGGAGCCCACCCTAGAAGAAGTAAGAATAGCACTAAGGAAAATGAAGTCAGGGAAAGCAGCAGGCTCAGATAAGCTCACATCAGATATGATAAAGATGCTGGGTGAGATAGGGGAGAAATGCCTCCTGAGGGTACTCATAGCAGTGTAGAGTGAAAGGCATAGCCTAGATGACTGGAGAATAAGCATACTCATGCCAGTCTACAAAAATGGAGGGGACATCCACAACTGTAGGTAGTACAGAGGTATCAAACTCCTGTCACGTTGCATGAAAGTTCTGGAGAGAGTGATTGATAAACAGATATGCAGAGTAACAGAAAGTAAGATAGGATATGAGCAGATTGGATTCATATCAGGATGCATCATGACTGAGCAGACGTTTGCAGTGAGACAGATAGTTCAGAAGAAGCTAGAGATGAGGAGAGACTCCAACTGGGCATTCCTAGACTTGGAGAAAGCATATGGCATGGTCCCAAGAAAGCTGATTTGGGCAGTACTGTGGTGGTTTGAAGTCCTAGAAATGTTGGTATAATCAGTGCAGGCTATGTACATGGACCCAAAGCTTCAAGTATGAACAGCATTCAGTCTCACAGAGGGGTTCCCAGTGAGGGTAAGTGTACATCAGTCTTCAGCACTGAGCCCACTGCTGTTCATACTGGTGATGGACTACACTAGCAAACAGGTCAGAAGGGACAGATCAACAATGTTGCTGTATGCAGACAATGTGGCATTGCAGGCAGACTCTAAGGAAGAACGTCAGGATCCAGTATCTGTCTGCCAGGGACGACATGGTCGACAGACCATGATGCTTTGCCAGAGATGGCCTGCACCTGTCGCCCCAGGGATTCCGGATACTGGCTAAGAGTCTTGCTGCCCCTATAGTGCCTTTGTTAGGCAAGGTTCAAATGACAAATTCACCACCATAACAGGAACAGGGAAGCAAAAATTGAGGGTAATGCTACTCAATACTAGAAGTCTAAATCTCGAAATGCACTCACTCGAGGCACTCCTTAAAATGGAGAACATCGATATCTGTGCAGTGACTGAGACCTGATTCAAGGCTCTAGAGGGTACCCCTGCATTACCAGGCTATAACTTATGCCACACTTTTTGGCCATCTAACCTGGACCAGAACATCAAAGGCAGAAGTGTGTCTATATTCATTAAGGATAATCCACACCTCCAGGCTAGTTGCGCAGCATAAGGCATCCAAGGTTATTCAAGTGCAACTACCTCTGGGCAAAACTGCAATCCAAATTGTAACTTGCTACAGATCACCCACCATGCTGCAGGATTCCCACTCCTGTTTTCATGCTATACTAGAAAATATTGGGGTTCAACCAAACACCCTAATAATGGGCAATTTTAACTAATCCACCATTAACTGGGAAAACTTCTCATGTACCAACTCCTTTGCTCAATGCTTTCTGGAATTCATAAATGCCAATGCCCTGATTCAACTTATCCACACCCCCACCAGGGGCAACAATATCTTAGACCTAGTCATTACCAACATGAGTGACCGGTGTTCCACACCTGAAGTCAATTCCTCGTTGGTCAGATCTGACCATAACTAATCACCCTAGCTATCCACATCCTGCCCCCACCCACCCTTAAGGAAACCATGGTAAAAATTTCTCCAAAGCCAACTTCATGCTTCTCAAGACAGAAGTGGAGAACTTCATGACACCCATGCAGATGGACAATACAGTTATGACTGCCGAATCCTACACAAATGCACTCTATAAGCACTTACATGAGCACATGGATTGTGCTATCCCAAACAGAACCAAGATGCTATCCTCCAAAAAAAGGAAGCCAATCTGGTGGTCACCTATCATAAACAAACTCTACAACAGAAGGAAGAAACTGTTACAAAATCCCATGAGTGCAGGAGCTCCCTGGTCAGCTTCAGTAAGAAGCTGAGATCCCTTATAAGATCCTCCAAAGCTAGCCATGAAAAGAAAATCACCACTGATTCTAAGGGCAACCACAAAGCATTTTATAGCCATGTCAAGAATCTCAATGGCAACACTCAGATCTGCTCTGAGTTACAGCACGGCATGAAAATTACAGAAACAACTGATATTGCCAACATCCTGGTAGATAGGTTCAGTGCTAACTTTACTCCCTTTTCACCCCCTAAAAGTCCCATATCTATACAGGAAGAATGCAGAGTCCCTGTAATCACATCTATGCAGGTAAAAGCTGCACTCTCTAAAACCAAAAACACAGCATCCATGGGACTGGACAACATCCCAGGTTGTGTTTTATATGAACTTCAGAATGAACTGGCACCCCACCTAAGCACCATGTTCAGTCATAGACTCACATCAGGCTTTGTGCCTACTAAATGACACACAGCAACAATTATCTCACTCCACAAAGGGGGAGCCACCCCTGATCTTGGGAACTATTGCCCTATTAGCCTGACGAGCTCATAAACAAGGAACTCATAAACAAAGACATCGGTAACCTCCAAACTCTGGACCCCACCCAGTTCGGGTTTGTGAAAGGCAGATCATGCCTTCTGAACCTGATCAACTTCTTTGAGGCAGTCACCAAAGCCGTAGATGAGGGTAAGGTGGTTCACACAGCCTACCTTGACCTCAACAAGGCTTTTGACA
Organism: Protopterus annectens; assembly: GCF_019279795.1. NCBI lineage: Eukaryota > Metazoa > Chordata > Ceratodontiformes > Protopteridae > Protopterus > Protopterus annectens. The sequence continues at coordinate 467,632,986 of NC_056744.1, read as the reverse complement.
CCATCCCCCATTCTGGAATTATAGCTAAACTCAATAAACTAGGTATAAATCCCTATGTCACAAGATGGGTTGCCAAATGGTTCACTGACAGAACCGACAGTGTAAAAGTTGCAGGCTCTAAATCTGACTTCAAACCAGTGACAAGTGGAGTACCACAGGGTTCAGTCCTAGGACCTCTCCTGTTTAGTATCTACTTCTCTGAAGTGCAGGCTAACACAGAAGGCCTCTGGTTAATGAATTTCCCAGATGGCTACAAACTAAGAGCCATAGTCGTGTCCCCAAATGATGCAGACATCCTACAGAAGGGCCTCACTGAGACAGATGCCTGGTGTCAGAGGCATGGCCTCAATCTCAATGCCAAAAAGTGCATTGTCATCCCCTTTGGTAAAACCTCTGTACCCATGAATTACCACATAAATGGCAGTCTATTTAATGCTGAATGTGTAATAAGAGACCTTGGGACCAAGGTGGACAGTAGTCTTTCTTTTGATAATCACATCACCACAGTAGTCAGGAAATCCTTCTATGTGGCACACTTCATCAGAAAATGGTTCTCATCCAGGAAAAAAGAGGTCATTGTTCTCCTGTATTCGGTACTCATTAGACCCATTATAGAGTACAACGCCACTTTTGGAATGTACCTCACAAGACATCTGCAGCAGCTGGAAAGGCCACAGAAGTACCTCACAAAGAGGATTACTGGCCTCAAACAGATGCCCAACACTGACCGTCTCAAAAAACTCCAGCTTTACTCTATAGCATATCACCTACTCTGCGGAGATCACTGCCTAACATATAAAGCTATGTTAAACCCAGAGCTGCTGGACATGCTACATCTAAAGAAATCCCAATCCCTCTAAGCTACACGTTCTAGGGACCTAAACCTTGTCACCACAATAAACAGAACATGCTGGAGGGATAGATTCCTGTCCCAGAGACTTCCTATACTCTGGAACAAGCTACCCATCTATGTCAAGCAAAGTTCCTCATTAGCACTCTTTAAGAAAAATCTTGATGAGTAGATGGGAAATAGGAAATATGCCCCGGGGATCACTTCTGTGGCTCTGCTCAACAGGGACACAGGAAATTAACTTTCTTGGGTGGTGTAAGTCAGAAAATTTTGCTGGCTAGGCTTACTTAGGCCCTTGGGCCAATAGCCTAGTACCTACCTATGAACCTATGAGCAAAGGATAGGGGAATGGAATGCAAAACTGAAGGCACATAGGATGAAACTAAGTACAGATAAGACAGTGGTAATGGCAGCCAATTAGATAAATAAGATGAAGCTGAGAATCAAGATAGAAGGGAAGACAGTGGAACAGGTTAACAGCTACAAGTATCTGGAAGGGGTGGTTGAGGACAAGGGAAGTCTGAATGAAGAGGTCAAAGTGAGAATCAGAGTAGCTGCAGCCAACTGACATAAAGTGTCAGGTGTAGTGTATGACAGAAGAATACCAAAAAAACTGAAAAGTAAGGTGTACAAAACAGTGGTGCGGCCAGTACTACTTATGCTACAGAAACCTGGGCGGTAAAGGCAGAGCAGATAAGGAAGTTAGAGGTGATGGAAATGAAGTGCCTGAGGTGGGTGGTAGGATGCACACTGTGGGACAGATGAAGAAATGAAGACATAAGAGCAGAAGGCAAAGTAGCTCCAATTGCAGAAAAGATCAAAGAGAGCAGATTACAATAGTTCAGGCACATGTGCAGAAAACCAGAAGACAATCTGGTGAAGGAGATTTGGGACAGACAGTAAGAAGGTAAGAGGAAATGAGGTTGGCCAGCAAAGAGGTGGATAGATCGTGTAAAAAAAAGATCTGCAACAGTCAGGCATGAGTGTTGAAGAAGACAGGAGTGTAGCACTGAATCAAAAGAGATGGTGACAGTTAATATGACACCCCAACCCCATGTAGAAAAAAATGAGAAAAAAGGGGTTGATGATGATAACGATAGAATACCAAATAAATAACAGGAGGGAAATGAAAAGAATATATACGAGTATAAGTGAGGAGGCATTCAGAAATTTGGAAAGGAATAACAGGGAATATTTTGTTAAAGAAAAGGAAATATATAATCTGAATCATGAAGAAGTGAAGTATTTATTGTACAGAGATGTTTTCTTCACGATCAGAAGAAGGAAGTTGCACTTTATTTAAGTAAGCTTGTTAATGAAGATAATAGCTTAATGAGAGAAATGGAAGATGAAAAGTCGTAATAAAGGATATGCAAGAAAAAATTATGGGGATAGTAGTGGATTATGAAAAAAGGATGTGTAATAATCCAGCAATAACTGAAAACAAGATATGGAAGGTCAAGAGGTTTTCAGAACAAAATAACAGATATTTTGATAAAGAAATTAGAAGAAATGGAAAGAATAGTATCACTAGCTAATGTAGATCTGGTGGTAGATCCTGATGTATAAAGATGTGTCAAAATGGTAAAAAAATATATATTTCTTAAATGTATTAAATGAAGGTTTCAAGTATAGAGAATTATGTCATGGTGCATTTGTGTTTATACTGAAAAAAGGGGGAAATGATATACAGAACAGGGGACCAGTAGTTTTAGATAACACAGATTATAATTTTTTAATGAAAATAATACAGAAGAGAATGGAAATGAAAATAAACAATAGCATTGATGAAACAATATATAGTGTTAAGGGAAGGGGGAGCCAAGAATTGTTATTAGTACTTAGAGAATTAGTAGATGATAGTATAAACAGAAGGGAAAAAGCAAAAATCATGATAGGTGATGTGAGTAACGCTTTTCATACTATACAAGATGGAACATTACTTGACCAATAAGATAAACTTTACTTGACCAATAAGATAAAAAAGTATGTGTAACTGTATATGGACAGTATAAAATTAAAATTGTGGTGAATGGTTGGTTAAGTGAGGAGATAAGAGAGGAATAAGGCAGGGATGTCCGATGAGTAGCATAATATTTACTTTAGTAATGAATGTAATATCAGGTTTCATAAATTAAGAGATGAAGGAAATAGAATATATACTGAAGGAAGGTATTGAACTGCCTACTATGTTACCTTACACAGATGACATTATAATTGTCATTAATAATGAGAAAGGAATGGAAAAGACTTTGATTTATTTAAATGAATGTCTATAAGTAATAGGTTTATATGATTGAAAATAGGATTTATATGGTTACTAGAGAGGAGGTAACTGTTTTAGGAATATGTTTTGGTAAACAAGAAATAAAGGAACAGCAATGGAAAAAGATAGTAGAAAATATGACATATACGTGCGACTTCTGGAAAACTTTTAAATTATAATTTAGAAAGAAAGTGTATTTAATAAACTCTGTATTATTGGCAAGAATGGCACATTTAGCAGGAGTATTTAGTTTACCTTTAGTATATGAAAAAAGAGTGTTATACTATCATATTTTCATTCATATGGGGATATAGACTCAATCCAGTAAATAGAGGTATATATTTCTAAAGAGGAGAGGAACTAGGTCCAATAAATCCTGTACTATGTGCATCATTATTGAATTTGTACAAGATCCTTAAGTGGATGAAAGAAAGTAGTAAGGGATTGCTTACTAATATATTGCAATGGAAATATGAAAAACAATGGGAAGTATTTAGGAGACTTAAAAAGAGAGAGAGAGAGTATATAAATCATTAAATGAGAAAACTATATAAAAGATATTATAATAGAAAATAAATATTGATGAGATTGATAGGGATAGGAGGATATGGTATAAAATATGTGTATATTGTCTTGTGTGTGTATATCTATATATATATATATATATATATATATATATATATATATATATATATGCACACATGGAAGGAATTACAGGGAGAAAAAAATAAAGCTATAAAAGCAAGAATTAACAGATGTAAATATATGATAGAATGTCAAGATCTTTTATGGAGACTGATGATAAAGGGATGAAAGAATATGTAATTTTTGTAAAAAAGTTGGAATTACTAAACATGCGTTTTTAAAATGCAAAAGAGTTGTAAAAATATGGAAAAAACTAGGAGAAATGAACTACTTTGAAGATATAAAGAAAGCAGATGACATTAATATGGACAATATTGAATATGGGTTTTAAAAAGATAAGAATGATGAATATGTAGAGAAGACAGATAAAAGAATGCTTAATTTATTAAGTATTATATGGAATCAGAGAATAAAAGAAATACTATTTAATGGGAAATGGGAATTGGTGATAATTCTGGAAAAAGTCAAATTTTGGTTGTGGAAAATCAAGCAAGGGTCAGACAGAGGGCAGTAATTAGTGCAAGTATAATGAAGTCTTATATACAATATTGTTAATATTGTAAATATTGCACATACTTACAGTAATTTGTGTGTAATATATAATATTTTTTTTAAATAAAGGACCCTTATACTTTCAATAGGTGTTGTGGGATCTTTCACATCCACTTGAGCTACTACCAATTCAGACAGATGAGGATGCCTTGTTTAATGTCTCGATACACAGGAATACAGCACCTCCTTATGCCACACTGGAGTTTCAGCAATCCATCTACCTGGTATGGGAATAGAACCAGCATTCAGCAATCCATCTACCTGGTATGGGAATAGAACCAGCATTCTTCTACACCAAAGTAGAGTGTGTGATACCTCTTTTACCACTAACTCTACTTTCAGATTTTATAGTACAATCACTAATGGCCATTTGTTAAACAAAACAAAACAATTGCACATTGAAAACAGACTTAGCATGAGCAACAGTAAACTTCTCTTCCCTTGAATGTCACATTCATTGAAAATGCAGTGAAACATTCATTGAAAATATACTTGACCAGTGGCTGATTAAACGTACCTTGGTGTCCAGACTGTTTTCAAACCATGGGCCCCCTGCATAAATTTTTAGGATCATGCATAAATGAATGTGTTCTTTGATTCACCTTCCTGATCATTTTAAAATTATTTCTTAACACATCAACATTTCTTGTTTAAAACAACAAAATTTGTTAAGGAGCATTTTAAATTAGTATTTTTGACCATTTTTTCCAGTAAACAGTGAAACAAAATATATGAACCAATAATGACAAATGTACCCATTTCAGAACATTTCAACAAACACTAATAGCTAATTGACAGTAAGTTTCACTGATTTAACGGACCACCTACAGTTTGTATAGGAGATTAAGAGTCCTGGCTCCTGTAGTCAGAATATAGAGTATGAGCCTGAGGAAGTAACTTAATATTACACAAACACACACACACACACACACACCCACACACACACACACACACACACACACACACACACACACACACACACACACACACACACACACACACACACACAAAATAATGAATGCTCCATTTGGGTACTGTGAGTAGTGGTGGTTGTGTTTGTGTTAGTTTGCTTCTCATGCATGCGTGTTCTTGAAAAGCATCCATAAATGCTGGTTCTTTCAACACAGAGAGTACCTGCAAAGAAACATTGTTGTGTATTTCTAGTTCTGTTTGTGTTAAATCCAAACTGCATGAATACTGGTTCTTTCGACTAGTTTACTTCTCACATTTGGAAACCCAGGCAATCAAAATCTCATATGCGCGTGTTTTCTCTGTCTCATTGGCTAGATCAGGAACAGGAATGGGAACTTATTAAAGAGGCAAGTGAGCAACAAATAGTAAGAAAAAAAACTTTTTTTAAATTAATTTTTTTTAATTAAATTAATGTTGTGGCAGGGACCCCATGCCAGCACTGTGCCCTAGGCATCTGTCTAGGTTGCATAGTGCTGTATATGACCATGGTTGTTATATAAACAGACAAAAGTAAATGACTTGCAATAGTAAACAGAACAAAAAGTTTATTCAAACAGGTTATTCATAGTTTTACTTAACTCTGAGGATTAACAGATTAACTCTATACTATACAAATCGTGAATGTTTATATTATTTGCTTTACTTTACTACATAATAATATCTACCATTTTTCATATTATACTTACATTCAGGCTTTAAAACAAAGGTAATAGCCTCAGGAATTATGGGATATTTCTAAATGAACTCCACTTGGCGTTATATTCCTGGACCCAATTTAATAGCATTTTCTTTGTAATTTAATCTATCTGCCACTGTTCCATCCTGGCACAGCTAGACAAAAGTAGCTATTATTTGAAAGTAGAGAAAATGAGTGTCAACAAAGTAGGAAGGCATGCAACAAAACTGAGTGTATTAATAATGTGAGGTAAATTGTCAAATGCTTCAAGAAGTGACTTTACACTATTTGATCTTACCAGGATTCATGTAAATTGATCCCTTAGGTCAGAACCATCTCCTGTAAATCAGCTATCAGTACTTGAAATGCAGAAATTAATAAATCAATAGTGAAAATGAAATAAAAATCAGTGAAGGTACAATGACGATTTCTTAAACTGTCTAATGATGTTTCAGCCAAGCTATCAGAAAGAAACCCTGCATGATCAATTGACAATTGCTAGTTTTGAAATGAAAAAAAAAAACATGTAACAATATTCTTGTCAGAGCTTGTAGATGATTTAAGAAAAAAGTTTGAAGGCAACTAAATGCTTTCATTTTACAGAAATTTAGCTAAAACACATCATAATCTGCATTTTAAATGCAGGTTCATGTTGTATGAGCCATCTACTTGTAATATACATAGTTTTAAAAGCTTAAGTTCTTTTATCTTTTCTGACTTTGGAGGAAATTTACTTTGGTACTCCAGAATGACACCTATTTTGGAAATGCATAGACTAGTTTATATCCAAGTTAAGCTTTATGATTACTTTTGTGATGCATTCATGTTAGATATCTTAGCACATTATTTACTGGTGTAACAGCAATGAATTTACAATCTGATAAGAATAACTAATCAATTAATACACATCAGTGAATCTCAAGATAATATACAAAGCAACAATTTAAATTACAGCAATAGTTAAAGCAGTGATAATCTCTGACAATTGTAGTATTATGTGTTCTTATAAAGAACAGAAGAATGCTTTTTAGCAATAAATGTTTTCATCAATAAGCATCAGTCTATTTTCAAAATGCTCCTTAAAATCTAATCATAGTGTAATATATATGATTAAAATGGGGACCATCTTCAATGACTGTCAACTGGCACACTTATTCAAAGTGCATTTAACAGTTTGCAAACAAGTTGCGTCATAATTTAAAAAACATTATTATAGATTTTTCTCTGAAGCGTGGCACTATTGTACAGAGTATAAAATGCATTTCCATATATTTCATCTCAACATGCTGAAGCCATTCAGCTTAATAACTCATAACATACAAGAAAGAGAAGAATTTCCTCTAGCATTTGACATTTGCTCTTATATTGTTAGATATGTGTGAAACTGACACTGACATATTTTCAGAATAATATTCATGGTCATTCTGCTTATGCATAAGGGTGATCTGGTCTGGTCATGCCTAAATGCAGCCTTGGCATGATTCATAGAGACCAGTTATACTAATGTGCAGTATACTTGAATTGGTTTATGCAAATGAAGGAGTAATGAGATTAAAATAAGAAACACTGTAGAACTTCTTAAGCTAATTAGTCCTCTACCAACCTATTTGTAATTCATAGTCATTTTTGATGTGTTTTCACTCAGTACTCAGGCTTTTTATAAAATTAAAAATGATACCTTTTCTATCTACTTTGCATTTGGTGAAGATGCCTTTTCTATCTACTTTGCATTTGGTGATTACTACCAACCTAGCTTGTAGTGAGGTGCTTGTCTTGGCCAAGCCAAAAACATTTGTTGTCAGCGGTGCTCACCAGCCAAGAAGGTGAAGATACAGGCAAAGAATAACTCATTATAACTTTGATCATCATGAAATTCTTGATAGATTTATAAGGGGTTTGAATATTTTAAGTGGTTTAGTGAGTATGTCTGGCCCACAGACATGAAGGGGGGGAATACATGGTCTTCCTATGCCTGTGGATACAAAGGTATGAACAGTCCTCACTATACTTGCCAGAGGGACCTTCTAGAGACAGACAGGGACACACTGTGTATACCTCAGCCTTCTCCCTCAAGAATATACTCTTGGCAAGTATGGAGTACATCTTTTTCATGATGTTACCTCAGGACCAAACCAGAAACGTGTGTCTTAAATGAGATGGCACATTTATCTGAGGTGCTTAGTGAGATTCTGTCCATATTGGCATTAGAGTCTGATCAGGACCAGTGGGGGAGCAATACCAAAATAGGAAGGGCTACCGTTCTGTCAACTGTCATATAGTATGTGATGCATGGGGAGCATCACCAACATCTCATCCCAGCATCCTGACAGTGCCCATAATTCCCATATCTGGAAAAGAAGCTTACTCTATCACCTCTCCCTGCATGGTAGGGTGCTCCATGGTCACCTTGCTGGCAAGTAGAAATTTTAATTATAATAATCTAATTAGTTATTCTTTGGAAAATGTATTGCTTAGAACTAAACCACCCTTCTCTTTTGTGTCTTTTCCTGCTTTTTTTTTTTTTGTTTGTTTGTTTGTTTGTTTTCCATGTGATGCAGGCTATCCACTGAAGCCGTGACTAATGACCCCCTGTTTGGAAACCTATGAGAGCTGCTGAAGAAAGGTACAACAGCACTCTGTCCCAGACATGGATTGCTGGCCTGCTGAAAGTCCATTTCCATTACCTTGATAAGTCTATGGGTGCCCTCAGTATGACCTTGCTACAGCATGTAAGATGTTTACCACATGTTACATTCTGCACAACATAATCGCGTGCCAGTCTGATGGTGAACTGTTGCATGATGTCACTGCAACTAACAGTTTAGGTCCGACCACGACTAAATATAGTGTTGATGTCCAGCCGACAACAGTAGTAAGGGACCCAATGTAGGAAACTTGTGCATGGCATATGATTGTACAGTTAAACAGACAGCATCTAGTCCACAACTATGGATAATGCCATTCAGGTTAGTGCTTCCTTCACTATAAAAAAACACATAGAGTATAACTGACGTATGCATTGCAGTGTGTAGTCTGTGATGTGTGGTACATTGCCAGCTGTCACTATTCATCAGACATTCCGTTGTATATTTAAAGAAATTATTTATTTTCTAAGTTACTCATATGGTTTAAATATATTTGCTGTTTATTGTTAACATTTAGTAAGAGTCATAACAGATATTGTGAAGTGAACAAAATTGACAGCTTATAAGGAATACATTTTATATTGTTGTATGTGTTCTGTTTAGGGACTGCAGTTAAATATGCACATACTACGTATGCTTTAATAATTGATATTATACTACCAGATAGCTTGAATAAATTCTGTGTATTTAAAGATGCACTGGTGTTTTATTCCACCTTGTATTTTTCATAAGTTGCTATCTTGCACAGGACAGGAAAGGACAGGAATGAAAAGGAAAATTTTATTACATTTCTTTTTATGCTAAAATGTTTCTGCAATTTTTTTCTGATAAATCAAAAATAATTTCTGGTTCTCTGTTGAGCTGTTGCACATCAGAATAATTCATTCTGTCAAACACCAAACCCTGTGTCATCAGCAGTAATAGCAACCGTCATTTCTGCAGTGCTGAGGGTGACGCAGCAACATGGCCAGTGTTGATGGAAGGATTAGTGTTGTTCATGTAATCGTTTCTTTCACTGTGTGCTGGGATCGTCACACTTTGCTGCTCCCCCAGTCTCCCCAGTTTTTAGATTTTTTAATTATCTTTTGTGCAATTATACCTCTCAAATGTACCCCATTACAAGGAATGTTCCTCATTCTGAGTCTTAAAAAGTCTATGTTCCACATTGTTCCACATGGAAATGATCTGTTGCATTTTCATTGACAAGACTTTTTTTAACTAATATCCATGATAAATAATATTGAATCATATAATTTATCCAAATAATTGTTGGTAAGCATAAGGAAACCTATTGTAACCTTCCAATGAGCTTACTAGTTGAAACTGTTAGTACAGGTTCAGTAGGTGTTCCACATTTTGCTCATTTGCTCCACATTGTGAGAGGTAATATTCCAAATTTTGGAGATGGAAGGTTGAGAGATATATGTGCAACTGTAAGTAACAGCATAACTCAGCTGAAACTCATACATCTGAATAGTCCCATGGTAGTGTTACACATCGCAGTCTGCAGCTTAACCCCGTCCTCCTTTTCCCTGTATCTTTTTCTGTTGCTTTGAACTGCTGAATAGCCTCTTAGTATACTGATCTATACTGCATTCTGAAGTTTTTCCTCCCTACCTCCATCCTATATATATCTTTAACCAGTGACATTAGTCTACTGAAATGAATGCTGGTGAATTAACATGTGATTTTTTTTTTTATTTGCTACACCGCCAACCCTAAGGTATAGTAGATCAAAGGTGTCATATACAATGTCCCCTTAGGATACAGTAGGTGATGGTGCCCATGACTTTGAGGAAGTGAGGGCTTGTGAGATTGATGCTGACTTACTGTGATGATGTGATATACTGGATACAGGTGATCCTACAGACAGGGATCTCACAGTGCTGCTTGACTGAGACCACAAATGAGAGGTTCTGCTATGTGGTGATGAATGCTGATGAAGTATGCATGACTTCTGTTGTGCTATGTCCCTTCTATTTTTTCCAGTACTTTTCTGTGAAGTACATGGTGTGCAACATGATATTCCCCTGAGTATCTGGACTGTGACTCATCTTAGTCCCTGTCCTCCACTGCTTGCTACTTGTGTCTGGTAGATCCTGACTAGTGTATGCAGGGAGATGGAGATGACAGCTGTGTGTGCACCATACTACACATGAGTGCGATAGTGGCATTATCCTCTGCTCGCTACCATTTCCATTTGCTGGTGGAAATCCTCATGTACACAATGTAGAACTTTGACCATCTGTAGCTGTCTCTCTGTGACAGTAGTCTGAGCTTGAACAATGTCATGGCACATTTGCTGCTCCCCAGTCAATGGTATTAGCATTTCTGCAGGTAGCTGTGACATGTGCTTGTGCCTGAAACCCCTTTGTACAGCTGTTACAGAGGACACTGCTACTCCTGAGAATGGGCCTTCCTTCAGAAGATGTTCCTGTGGTTGAAGAAACACTGGTGTTGAGGTACATGGGTTCTCTCTGTGTGCAGCCTGCAATGTAATGTTCTTATCTACTTGACATTGTGATCCATTGTCAGTTCTTGCAGAGTTATGCACCTGCTATTGTATGTGTGATCCTGCCATTAAACTTGGTGACTGCGTACCACTGTCCTCTGGTTATCTCATAAATATGTTATCATCATCGACGGCCATTCTGCTGTTGACATCTTCCACCTGTGCTGGTACAGTGGAACTGCTCATTTCTGCTGCTGTCCCTGTGAAGGGTTAATTGTTTGCATTATTACCGTGACACTGGCTCACAGTAATGAATGATGTATAATGAGGTATGAAGAGCACTTATGCACACTCACTCAGTTCACTTTTATGATGGTCAGAAATGGAGGATTCACCTGTTGATAGGAAATGTCATGTGTTACATGTAAGCAGTTAACCTCTGTAGTCAGCATCATTATGTGAATATGTCATGGTAGATGCATAAACCTTCCTGAATGGATGTCTATGGATGCTGAGGTGGGTAATTGCCAATGTCCACACCACCACCGTGCCTCGTGCTATCCTCATCAGTGTTGTAGTCATCTCCTGATACAGAGAGGGGATCTTCCTCATTGGGTGTTAAAGGGATAAGTTTAGTAGGTCCTCCAATACTTGTTTCTACATTTAGTAGGTCCTCCACCACTTGGTTCCACATCTTTGCTTTCTCAGTTTGTTTTAGCCAGTTCCAAAAAGGTGCTTGCCATATGTCTTGAGGGCCCTATAAGGATGTGGTTCTCCTCAGAAATTAAATTGTCTTTTCTCTGCCTTGATCTCTGCTACTGCATCATGCATTTATCTGAAACAACCTACAGGATTTCCCCTAGTGAAGTTTAATTTACAAAAAAAAAAAAAAACACTCATCACCTGTGCAGCAAAGCACTGAAAGCATTTTTGCATTTAATATACCTAAATCTCTTTCCAAATCCTGTTATAGCACCATAAGAAAAGAAACCTTAAAATCTAGGTTCCTTAGCAAAATGATACCATCATTAACATAAGGACTGAGCACAACAGCAGTAATAGTTTAACTGACTTATCCTGACACCAGACAACATTCATATAAATAAAGTAAATCAGACTTCAAAATTAAAGGATGTCCTGTTAACCTATTGTATCAGTAACCTGTACAGCATCATCAACAAATGAAAAAAGTATTGCAATTATTTATTTCCATTATCAACATATATTTGCCAAAACCAGATCTACACAGAATAAAATGCTCAGTTGCCTTTCCCCTTACACTTATTTATTCATTATTCAGCTATAAATGCACACCTATAGTATATGACACTTTATATTCACAACTCCTGTCATTAGCACTCCTGTCATTGGCATCAACATACATAAATTGCATTTAGCATTCCCTTCAGGGTAATAAAAAGATTTTCTTGAAAGTAAATTAACCAATAAAATGAATTTGCAAACCATGCCAATAATGTAAAAGTGTAAAGTTATTTTTATCTGACTTTAAAAATGTTGCACTTTCCCACAATATTTGCTGCTGAAATTGGCTGCTCACAGCTAAATATGGCAGTTTTGCAGTTATAGACAGAAATTCAGGTCCATTTACAACTTTTATTATGCAAACAAAGTTCAGCCATGCTAATCTCTCTGTGAATTCCAGTAATACATGTTGTATTTGGTAACCATTTAAAATGTTGGGAAAGCCCTGAAATGCACAAAATGAATGGCCGAAAGAGCAGACTTGTATATACCAACTCTGAGAAGCCATTTTTCAGAATATTCCCTTTTTTTCATGGTACGGCAATCTTAGAGTTGGTAAATATATATATGTGTGTGTGTGTGTGTGTGTGTGTGTGTGTGTGTGTGTGTGTGTGTGTGTGTGTGTGTCTGTGTGTGTCTGTGTGTGTGTTCAGGTGGGTGCTTTTCCCTTCTGCACAAAGAAGTTTTAAGGAGAAGAGTGATATTTCAGATTCACTCTTCTCCTGTGTTGTCAGTCTTTTTTTTTCTGTTTCTGCAGTTGGCATTTGGAGTGCCGACATTTCAATAGGGAGCCATTGCATTTGGCCTCATAGATGTAGCTAAACCTCAGCTGCCTGTGGAAGAGCTGTGCTGCTGCTGGAAGGCACAGCAGCACACAGCATGACTCCATTAAACCTAACTATCCCACTGCATTCCAAAGCACATAGCATGCCTCCATTAAACCTAACTATCCCACTGTGTTCCAAAGCACATAGCATGCCTCCATTAAACCTAACTATCCCACAGCATCCCAAAGCACACAGCAGGTCTCCATTAAACCTAAGTATACCACAGCATTCCAAAGCACACAGCATGCCTTCATTAAACCTGACTATCCCACTGCATTCCAAAGGACACAGCATGCCTTCATTAAATCTAACTATCCCACAGCAACCCAAAGCACACAGCATGTCTCCATTAAACCTAAGTATACCACAGCATTCCAAAGCACACAGCATGCATCCATTAAACATAACTATCCCACAGCATCCCAAAGCACATAGCATGCCTCAGTTAAACCTAAGTATTCCACAGCATTTCAAAGCACACAGCATGCCTCCATTAAACATAACTATCCCACAGCATTCCAAAACACATAGCATGCCTCAATTAAACCTAAGTATTCCACAGCATTCCAAAGTACACAGCATGCCTCCATTAAACCTGACTATCCCACTGCATTCCAAAGCACACAGCATGCCTCCATTAAACCTAACTATCCCACAGCATCCCAAAGCACACAGCAGGTCTCCATTAAACCTAAGTATTCCACAGCATTTCAAAGCACACAGCATGCCTCCATTAAACATAACTATCCCACAGCATCCCAAAACACATAGCATGCCTCAATTAAACCTAACTATCCCACAGCATCCCAAAGCACACAGCAGGTCTCCATTAAACCTAAGTATACCACAGCATTCCAAAGCACACAGCATGCCTCCATTAAACCTAACTATCCCACAGCATACCAAAGCACACATCATGCCTCAATTAAACCTAACTATCCCACTGCATTCCAAAGGACACAGCATGCCTCCATTAAACCTAACTATCCCACAGCATCACAAAGCACATAGCATGCCTCAATTAAACCTAAGTATTCCACAGCATTCCAAAGCACACAGCATGCCTCCATTAAACCTAACTATCCTACTGCATTCCAAAGCACACAGCATGCCTCCATTAAACTTAACTATCCCACAGCATACCAAAGCACACAACATGCCTCCATTAAACCTAAGTATTCCACAGCATTCCAAAGCACACAGCATGCCTCCATTAAATCTAAGTACCCCACAGCATTCCAAAAGAAATCTATACTAAGTCAACATTTAGCTTGGGGTTTACTGAAGCCTAATCTATAGTCATCCAGCAGAATATGCTGTACTTCACCACAAAGTCATTTACTTTGACTAAAACCATATAACACCAAAATATATGTTATTAATGCATTTCAGTAATGAATAACATATTCTGAAAGGAGGACCTCAAATACTAATTTAAAACTCATATTTCCATAACTTAATAATTCATGATCATAATGACAGTGAGGAATTCAGATGAAAGTATTACTCTGACTAAGCAAATACATTTATAAGCACATAAATTAGTGGTTTGATGACTTATTTCCCTTGCTGTGCAGATATCTTTGGCTGAAGAGGAGATAAGTTGCAACTTTAGTCATGCCCAAAGAAGAGTGGGTGGAAGTGTTAACCAAGAGTGTTGGTGAGTATGCAAATATTGATCATGCTTCTGAAATCAATACTTATAATTAAGTAAAACATACAACTGAATATGACCTGAAAACTGTCTTTTTTAAGTAATCATTCATTTATGAGGAATAATGATATATCAGTGGCAAACTAGCACTCGCATAGATAGAGGAGCTAACAGTGATCAGAAAATTTATAAATAGCAGGCCATCAATACAGAATCTGGCTAGTGCCATCATATGCTCTGTCTCTATTGTTGTACTGTTACCATTTATTCTTCTATAAATGCTGAGCAAAAGCTATTTTCTGGAAAACTAAAGCAGACTCTTTATCTTTGTTTCATTCTAGGCTGGTGCAAAAACCTGTAAGTTTAGTACATGGGTGATGATTTACTCTGTGTTTCCCAACGTTGGAACAGAGACACTTGAACCTCCAAGTATGACTCTTTAAACCTGTATGTCATATGCAGTTAAATGTAGATTGATTCATCAGAAGGTGAACTTTAACCCATGGTGACCTCAAAATCTGGCTTGCAAAGGGGTTTTGCTTAGACATATTTGTGTGCCTGAACTATAAAAAAATCAGGCTTAACTATCTAAATGCAGCACAACACTGCACCAAATAAAGTGACCCCATCATAACAAGTTAAACTGCACTAAACTGTGATATAAAAATAAATCTGTATATTTTGCTTTGTACCTTGCTTAGGCAAAATAGTTATGCAGTTCTAATTAACTGCACTGAAGAGACAACAGACATATTTCACACACTGGCTGCTATGATTTGACTGTATGCCCACTCCAAAGGGCCAAGAAAATAGCTTATTCCTCCGGTCAGTAGTACATGAGTAACAGGGTTTCACTCTCCTACTCCCGTCACCAGTATCAGATAGCTAATGTCCTCCCATTCAATATTGTCAATTCATATTTACTGATTTTATATAAATAAATGTTAAGATGTAGTTTCTTCTACTGCTTACATACTCCAAAACTGATTACCTGTTACTTCTAGTACATTTCACTTTATACCCAGTCACGTTTTGCACGTTTGCCCTCATTTTTCTACTGAAAACGAATCTTTTTTTTTTAGCTGCTTCTCACTCTTAATTTTTGGTGATTGAGTCATTATAACATAATACTGATCTTGAAAGACTAATTGATACAAACAGGAATCAGGGATTTCGGAAGCTGAAGAAGGCTGCATAGGTGGGAGACAAAAGGGCACTAATAAATCTAAAAGGGTAATTTTTTTTTATTATATACTACCATGACAGAAGCATATCCATAACACAAGATGCATATAGTGTATATATGAGTTACATATAGAATGACTGTACAGAAATTTCATAGAAAGGTACAAATGAAACAAAAGTTGCACTTGCATGATATGTAATCCAATAGCCATATATGTATTCAAAATATAAAGAAAAATGTTCTGTAGTGTTGTAATACAATTACTGTTGCCACACAGAGAGCAGCTATCACAGAAGAGTGTCGGGAAGCTGTTAAACACTTCATGGACTTATAGATTTCCACTGCTCTTTGTGGTGACCGTGGATTGCTGTTAGTGCTCTAGTGTGTGGCTAGAGCTTGACAGTAGAGTAACTGATACTTAATAAAAGCTTGTTAAGTACCTTTCCAATGTCAGCACGGTGCTTGACAAGCATGCTTTTCCCCTAATTCAGAGCATAATCACAGTGATCCTGAACTGTAAGTCATTATCTTTCAAAAATGAGACATAAAATGCTTCAGAAAACATTTATATCCTGACAGCATCCACAACTCAAGCTGAAGAAATGTAAATTGACACAGGCTTATTGAGGGCGTCTGCTCTATACTCACTTGTTCTGCAAATAGTCCTTCTTAGAGGTGTGTAAAGAAGGCTGTTATAGCTTATGTTTGTGGGTGGTGGGAGCTGGAAGCAATAAGATTACTATTGCCTACATTCTCCTTGCAGTTGGAGATGTGCACAGAGGTCATTATAACTTGTCTGAGACTGGACAAGGCGTGGTCATTGTTCCTCTAATTGTCCTCACAAGCTTCAGAGGAACTATGCAGAGAAGGTCTCTAGTGTTTGTGGGGCTTTTGACAGTGCTGTCATTATTTCTTTAACTATTCACACAATCATACCTCACAGGTATGCACACAACGTCACTATAACTTGTGTAGGGGCTGTGTACTGTCTGGGAGCTACAGGCTGGAATACATAACTATCATAATTTTTTTCCCTCTTTTCTCACAATCCTGTATCAAAAGTATATATTCAGGTGGCTAAATTTGGAAGGTAGAGGTAAGGTGGCATATTGTGAATATAGAAGTTAAAATATGTTACTATATTCTGGTTGTCAGATGGATACACAGATGGTAGCTCTCTTTTAGGGGTGGGGATGAAGAGGCAAGCTGTATGATGTGTGGCAGAAGCAACATGAAATATATGACTGAGTCTATTTATTCCTTCACTTTCATTCCGAACTAACATCAGAGGGATAGTCAGTCTTTTCTTTTTTTCTTCTTCTCACAGGGAGAGAGATACTATTCTAAGATATGATTCATGTATCTTTGCAAGCATTTATCTCAGTTTACTTGGTACTACTTTTTTGTTAACTTTAAGCCTTGGGCACAACTTATTTCTTCTTCGAAAGAAAAAATAAGACTGAATTTCTTTAGTTAATCACATTTTTTGTCCATGACATAATTATAATAGGCTGGGGAAAAAAAATCTAAAATGTACCTCACAGCATCCAGAATCTCATGGCTTCTGAGGCCTAAGCAGCCCCCAGACTATCAGCTTAATTCTATTGCTTTCTCCACAGTTATTACGCTGCAGTCTTGGCTATGTCAAGAGTGGTAAAAGAATGCAGAAGAAATGAAGGGTAAGAATATGTTTATTTCTTTATCTATAATTTTAGTTCAGGCCATCTTTGTCTCAACAGGTTTGAAAAAAAAAGCTCTAAAACTTAACTCAGAGCATTTAGAACCCGATGGCTTCTAGGAGGGAGGGGGCTGAGGCCTTTGGCATAATTGGATTGTTTCCTCCTTATTCTATTATGGTGTAATCATGGATACTTAGGATATATTGAAACAATGCAGGAAAAAATCTGGAGTACAACAAGAAAAACAAAATAATCTAAATGATGTGGCAAGGTCAACATGAGGGGAAAGTAGGGGGCACACTGAGGGACAATAAACAGCATGGGGTCCATGGACTCTTTTTACAAAGATTTCATTTCACCAAAAGCCAGAGTCAAAATATTCCGTACTGTCCGGGATTGACCCATTTAAGTACATCACATAGCTAACCAACAAGGTATGTTACTCTCTATAAAAAAAGTATGCAGTGTTCTTGGTTTTGTCAAATTTGTGGTATACAACAACCCTTGTGCTTGTATCTTTACTTACTACTACTTATCATATACATGGTTGCATGAAAGTGCTAAACATGACCTTGCATACAGTCCTCAAGCTGTTTCACTTCCTTTTAGCTAGTGGCATTATCCCTGATGAGTGACACACTGCAGTGTTGAAGCCACTTGATAAGGGAGGCCTTACAAGTGACCTGGATAGTTAAAGTCCTATCAAACTTATAAGCCTCATCTGAAAAAACATGGGGTGCATAATAACTAACCTCATAAACTGTGATTTCAAGTATCTTGTTTGACTTGACCCCCAAAGGGCTAGCTGTGAAAGGTAGATCCTGTCTAGTTAACCTGGTAAACTTCTTCAAAAGAATTATAGAGGCTGTAGATGATGGCCACGGTGGTGTATCTTGACATGGTGAACATCTTCAATGCCATTCCCCATGCTGGCATCATCTAAAAGCCAATTGCTTAAAAATCAACCCATAGGTGGTAAGATGGATAACAAGCTGACAAAGTCAGAGCCCACACAGTGCAAGTTAAAGATGCCTTATCAAAAACTATGAAAGTGACCATTGGTGTCCCTCAGGGCTCAGTGCTGGGACATATTGTTTTGCTATTTACATCTCAGATCTCCAACTGGATAGCCAAGATCTCTGGCATTTAAAGTTTGCAAATAACTGCAAACTGGAGGTTGTTAGGTTAATCTATGATATCCAAACTCTCCTGAATGAACTCTTCCAACTAAATCCTTGGTGTAATAAAAATGAGCTCAACAACATGCTGAAAACTGTAATGTCACTTTTGGTAGACAACCCTTCTCCTCATCATACTTTATAGCCAACAAACCACTACAAAATGAGAATTCTGTCAGGGCCTAGGAACTTGGTCTGAATGTTCCCTCTCTTCTGACCATCATGTGACACAAGTTGTCAGGAAATCCTTTTATCTAGCCCACCTAATTGCCAAAGGAATATCGTCACAGTCTAAAGAGGTAATCACTCCCTTATACTCAGCATTGATCTGGCCAGTTATCAAGTACAACATCCCATTTGGGATGAATCTCAATAAACATATCAAGCAATTAGAAAGACACCAACGGCTCCTAATCAATTAAAATCACAGGTCTAAAGTCCCTGAGCTACCAAGAGAGTCTGGAAACCTTCACCCTTTATTCAGTGTTTACAAACATTTGAGGGGAGATCTATCTTGCTTACTGCACCATTAGAGACCCAGTTGTTCTGGACATTCTGTTTCTTCACAAGTCCAAAATCTTTACCAATATCAGAACCAAGACCTAAAACTTCACCAACAGATAAACACAGCACGGTGGAGATGCATGCTTATAAGTCAACACCTTTGGAATAAACTTTGCTTCCACGTTAAGCAGTGAAGCTCACTGTCTTACTTTAAACATAAATGAGTGACTGAATGGGTATCCATTAATTTACTCTGGGTTGTACTGGTATGGCTCTCCTGGAGAAAGGAGGTGCTTCCTAAGGAAGAGTACTGGCAAGGTGTGTATGGTCATAAAATGTGTTAACCTTGGAACCTCTATGAATCTAAACTCGTTTTATGGCTTACTCTCAAAGCTTGTCATGATATTGCTGCCTTCACTCATAATGATTCCAAACAGTGTCAAGTGGATGTAAGAGAATGAATGCATAATTAAATACAGCAATATGATTATTACATTATAAGTCAGTCTAGCTCCAGTGAAAGGTACCTCACTACCACTGTGGAAAACTCTGCCTAAAACAGACTATTAGGAGAGGGAAAGCCTATCCTGGTACTCAGTGCGTAAAAGTCAACAAACAGAAAAGTCTGCACCAGTTTATAGAAATACAACTTTACTTGTAGAACATGTCTCAACTGTATGAAGTCTGTACAAAGTATGTACATGAATTTAATGTCTTACAGTACTTCTGTAAAGTGTTGTCTTTATTGCTGTTGATCCTGGGTTGCATCTGGAAAGGGTCAATGGACCAGCCACTTACCTGGTAAACAAATAGCAATTAATCAATAAACAAATAAACTGTCCAGAATTTTGTAGCACATACCTGATTTTGCCTCCTATTCTTGCCCTGTCCCTCGTAAAATAATTGATTTTCTGGTAAATCACTGAAGATATGCCATCAGAGCACCAAGAACTCAACTCAAAACGTGAAATAAAATGTGAAGCTCACAATTTATTAAATTATGCTTTTCGTTCAGCTGAAATAGCCAAACTTCCTCACACAAAACCAAGAAAACCATACACAGCTTAAATAACACTAATTAATCATGTGCTCAGAGTCATTACCAAATCCAGTTACTTTGCGAGACAATTACTTAATAAATGCTAAATGCATAAAATCAATCCTCACATACTGAAAACAACAATAAACATATATAGTAAACCTTACTGTGTGTACAAGTTTAATGACAAGTACTAAAAACATTTATAAATCTATATTAAAAAAACAAAAACTAATACTGAGTAAAAACATATATTATTACAAAGTTACTAAACAACTTAATAAAAAGACAATTAATTTTTCATTTTTCATATACACTAAGTAAATACTAAACCTAAAAAAAGAAGTGACATTATGTAAATAAACATAACCACATCCTTCTTTTTCAAACAATACTTTTAAACATAAACTCATCCTAACGTGTTAAGCTTCTCAATTTCAAAGTACATGTCATAGACACCTTTTCATTTAAACCTGGGGTTTCTTATGAATAAAGTTTCAGCTGCCATATTGACTCGACGCTCCAAAAGTAATTGATAAGGGCTACCTTTAATATCAGGAATAATCTGGTCTAACACCCTAAAAACAAAAGTGAGAGGAGTGCAGACTACTTAAAACCTTCTAATAAAAAAATAAATAAAATTTAACAGTATAAAAAGGATTATTAGAAGGTTTTAAGTATTCTGATGAAGTCAACATTCAGAGTTGATGAAAGCACTAAATCTGTGATTTTATAATAAAATACTATTTACACTGGATCAATTTGGCTAACTTCATTGTGGTGTCCAAGTGTTCAAGATCAGCGTGTTTAGATATATTTGTTTTGTGCCGTTCGTAGTTGGATCCTGATGCACTATTATTTTGTAGTTAAGTTATGTGTAAGTCTGTGTTGCAGGCGTACGTTTAGACATTTGCAAATATTCTGACCTCAGTATGTCATAGTTCCTGAGAGATTCTCATAAAAATGTACTTTAGTAAAGAAATGTGTCTGCATATATTCTTGAGTATAATTATTTAACATAAGTATAATTTGTTTTTTGCTGCTATTACAGGATGAGTTTCAATCTTGAACAGTTGCACAGGGCATCACATTTCTTAATTGCCTAACATTAACTCTAGCAGGATTGAGCATACCTGCACTCATCCATAACTTCCAAAAAAGTATGAAATCATTTGAGACTTTACATTTTAATATATTAATTCCCACATAACTAAACCTTTATTTTCCAATGTTAACCATTTTATGAAGGTAGGAATCTCCTTGCATAAGCTTTCACAGTGCCATAGTTATCATCACAAATAACTGTGCTCAGTATATTTGCATACTGTTCTCACTCTTCACCAATGATCTATTCACAGCCGCCAAGCATGTTTCTCTTATGCAGTATGCAGATGATGCCACCCTCATCTGCTCAGCCCCAACTATACCTGAACTTCACAAGATCACATAGGAAGCCTTTTCATCTGTAGAAAACTAGCTATCCAATGCCCAGTTATTACTCAGCTCGAGCAAGACTAAACTCCTTATCTTCCAACCCACTAAATCTAACCCAGTTATCCCCCACTTTAATATTCTAGCCAAAGAGAATACCGTCATCTCATCAAACTACTTGGTGTTGAGATTAATAAAAATCTGAGATTTGACACGTACATTTCTCTTACCATAAAAAAGGTTCACAAAAAACTAGGTGCATTGTACAGAAACAAACAATTCCTCACCAAGACAGCCAGAATTTCTGCTGCCTATTCCCACCTAATCTCCACTTTACTCTATGCCATTCCTAGAGTTACCTACCTTAGATAAACAGACCTAAACAAGCTCAAGACTTGCAACAATAGGTTTGCCACTGGTGCATCTTATCACAGCCACTGCTGTATCTCACTTAGAGAACTTGACTGGCTTGAACTCCCTCAACTTCTTCACCTAAATCAACTCTCCCTTGTCCACAAGTTAGTAAGCCATCCTCTTAAAGTCCCAGCCCTTCAAAACCTTCTCAATCCCTACTGCTCCACTAGACCTCTACACTCCAGCAGCAAAAATCTACTTCTAGTGACTATTCTCCTGCATCATATTCAGATTATGGAACAATCTTCCTCCTCTATAACCACGCTGCCTTCTTGCAATCACTTCAAGACTGCACTAAAAACTTACTTAAAAGTCTCTGGTTATGCCCATGCACCAATCCTGACTAGTAACCCTCCTTTTTACCTCCCCTTCCTCTCCCTTCCCCTAGCCACCCTGCCTCACACCATCTGATCATTGCATTCCTTCCTCTGCAGGCTCTGGCTCACCCTTTACCCTCCCCTTCCCTCCTCACTCAATCTCTCAGACTTGTTATAACATGCTTAACTACCTTACTATATCTCAACTCCAAATACATATCCAACTGACTTACACCTAGCTTCCTCTCACTACCACGTATACTACTCACTCAGTCTCCTCTCTTACTCCTCTATCTTCCCCTTCCATCCCATTAGCCCTTCTAGCTTGTTTCACCTTCGTGTGGAGCTTCTGCTTTATGTCTGCTTGTGTTTAGTACAATATTTGTATATAAGATTTAGGTATATGAGTTTAGAACAGTATCTGCTTGAGCTTAATACTATCTGTATATACATCCTACCTTTATTCCTAGCCTTTAGCTAGATATTGGTATATCTGTTCATTACTATGTTTAAAATTGTATGTATAGCTAATGTTTGATGCAGTATGTATTACTTGCTGTTGTATGTATATTCAATTGTTCTTCATGTACTCTGTTGCTCATTTATTGTTCTGTGGAGCCTTTCTCTCCGGGCCTCCACTGAAAAAAGATCTGTGTCCAGTTGGAATTTCCTGGTAAACACATGAAAATAAATAAAATAAATAAATAAATATAGGTGTAGGCACACTATTCACACATAACCTCTGCATAACTGCAAATAACAAGACAATGAATACCAGTCCATATATATTGGGAATCTTCATTTTTTACATTATTGTTTTTTTATGCTTCTTTTAAATTCTCTTTGCTGAATAAAGTACTCTAATCTTGATAAAATTGAAGATAATATTGTGAATATTATTTTTATTGTACAGAATATATCTGCAGTTTAAAGGAATTGAACATCATATCACTTTTCAAGGTATGTTATTCCATAAATCAGAAAAAAAGATTCACTATTAGTTAATTATTTACCTACTGAAAGACTAAACTGCGAGTCAAAGATAGTGAAGGTTTTCAAATGTTTTGCATCTAGTGCGTTAAAGTGTGAAGAAGGCATAAGACATCTTATATCATGCTCTGTTTGGAATATGAATATGTGAATAACCAGATAATGTTGTCTAGAGGGTCAAAAGAAAAAATGAAGGAAGACATGGAAAGAAAGTATTAAAAAAAGCAGCTCTTCTCTGTCACATGTGGCATGAGTTTCCATCTTGGTTCATTAGAATTACAGAATGAATAGCAAAATTGGGATATCTGTCACAGGTCAAGGCATGAGTTCAAGTGTTGGATGATTAGAATTAATAAATGCATAGCAAAACCATGGTGTGTGTGTGTGTGTGTGTGTGTGTGTGTGTGTGTGTGTGTGTGTGTGTGTGTGTGTGTGTGTGTGTGCGCGTGTGTGTTTGTATACGAGTGAACATGTGCGCGTGTGTGTGTGTGTGTGCGTGCGCGTGTGTGTGTGTGTGTGTGCCTGTGTGTTTGTATACGAGTGAACATGTGTGTGTGTGTGTGTGTGTGTGTGTGTGTGTGTGTGTGTGTCTCTCTTGATGGGCTAACTTTTTTAGGACCTTGAATCATTTTGATTCCACTGGAACCCTGACTGTTTGATCTTCATGCATTGCTTTGATGACCTTTTCAAAACTAGGCTGAGTAAGCATGACCTGCCCTTAACAAATCTAAACTAAGATGGGTCAAGTGTTTGTTGGTTTCCTATGTCCTTACTGATTAGTTTCATGATAAATCTTTTTATGGCTTTGCGTATGAAGCTGGTCAGACTTATGGGTCTGAAATTGCCCAGGTATATGGAAGGCCCTTCCTTAAGCAAGGGAATGACTGTAGCTGTTTGCCATTTACTTGGTACAAAGACTGTAAGGAAGCTGAGGCTGAACAATGTTGTTAGAGGTGTGTCTAAGTCATGCTTCATGCTATTTAAGATACATCCAGAGATATTATCTGGTGCCATCGATGCACTATTTTTTAGTTTTTGATTGCAGCTTTAGGACTTGGTCGTGTGTGATTGCTGAAGAGCAATCAATTTCAGGTATATCTTGTGAAGCAGATGGAGGAACAAGAGTGGCAAAGTTTGAGCTGAATTTAGTAGCCAGTAGGTTCCCTCTATCTTCAACCTTATTGTAGATAACATTGCTCACGATGAATACAGTGCATTGCCGCTTTGTGCGTCTGAGATTATGAACATGACTAAAAGATGTTTGTGATTGTCTATGGCTTGGCTGGCTAATTTAGCCTCAAACTTGGCTTTGTCCAATTTTATTAAGCTCCTGAGTTTGTTTATTTCAATGAGGAGGGCTGTCTCACTCTAGAAATCACTCTCCTTAGTTTTGGTCTCTTCCTTTTATTGTAAAGCATGTTGGCATTACGGTTCAGCCATAGGGATTTGTTTCTGGATTTTACCCTGCACTTGCTTCTACGGGGTACAGCCACATCTATGCAACTGTTTAAATGCTGGTATAGTTTGATGGTCCAGGTTTTCATGTATTCAGTGGAGTTAGTGGAGTTTGGCAGGGATTTGAAGCATGCCATTGCATCAGTTAGGGCTAGGTAGTTTGTTTTAGATAAATTTCTGAAGGTACCTTGAGTGGAAAGGATCTCTGGTTTCAATTTTATTTTGAAAGAGAGAGTTTTATGGTCAGACCTAATATGTAAGGAAATTATGCGAGGGATGGTGCAAGATGTCCCCATATTAGCAATACAAGATCCAAGATGTTGTTCCTCCTAGTTAGTATTTTGACTTATTGTTCCAAGATGTTTGTACTGAAAATTTTCTGAAATCTTTGAGTTGTGCACTAGCGGTGGTGTACATTTCCTAGAATATTGTTGGATAGTTTAGACCACCTAGAAAAATAGTATTGAGTTTAATACATAGTGATTCTAGCTCATGTAGAAAGACGTTGTGGCTTTCTTGGCTGATACAGGGTGTTTATAGCTGTCTAATATATGGCACAGGACCTTCCTGATGGTGATTTGGACATGAGGAAGCTCTAGTGCATCATACTGCTTTACCAGCTTTGATGTCGATCTCTTCTATGAGACTCCTCTACCCTTTTTCCGCGTCTATATCATGTTATCGAAATCTTACTACATTGAATCACTAAAGGTCGACATCTAGTGATTGATGTAGTAAAACATTGAATAACGTTTAAAAAAAAAAAAACAAACATAAAAACTAAGTAGCGTAGGCAGGGGGGCAAGCCACCCTGTAGACCCCACCCCCCCATTTAAATATTCCAACTCCGAGATCACATTACATTGAGGTAAATGGAAATCTCCCCCTACGGAGATTTCTGTTTACCTGCACGATGTTCTGTGCTTTCGATGTTGTGGTGCGGACAATATCAGCTTCGATATTGTCGGCTTTCGACATCGTGAAGTAGACCTCCTCTTTTTCCTGTCCTGGGCAGTTACCAGTCTAAATGTGCAGAAGGCATTATAGCTCTGCACAACCAGAGTGTTCTCTACCTTTTTAAACTATGTCTCAGTCACTATGCACACTTGTATGTCTTCCAGAGAGAGGAGGGCTTGTAGGGTGTCACGTTTCTTCTTTAGACAACTAACAATAATCAGTAACACCTTCATATTTTCCTTTGCTTGGTTATGGTGGCAAGTTTATCAAGTTGGCATTTCCTAACAAAAGCACTATAGGGCTGAACAATATTTTTCCTAGTAATCAAAACCCTAGACAGGACTGATGCTGGTCACCAATGGTAAAGCACTATAGACTGATGATCATATACTGTGTTGTTTCAGACACGTCTGTGTAATTAGCATTGGAATAGACTGAAATTTCCCCTAGTAATTTGATCATTAACCTTGGGTCACATTGAGCTCTGAGAGGAACCTGTAACAGGTGTACATTGATTGCACAGCATGTTTCTGAATTCCTTCAATTTCTTTGTATAGTTTCCTCACTAAATACTTTTTTTTCAAATATTCACCTTGTCTTGCCTTAGACAAAAACTTTACCCATGTTATATATGGCTAATTTGAGAAAGAATTCCATTTAAGTGCTATAAACAAGATCTCTTCCTGTGCCAAACTATGCCTTCTTTTAAATAAAGGCCATAGCTAAGGCCTGGTAGCCTAGTAAGCCATCTTCTTAAACCACAGAGTTCATCATAGCTTTGTGTGTGTGTGTGTGTGTGTGTGTGTGTGTGTGTGTGTGTGTGTGTGTGTGTGTGTGTGTGTGTGTGTGTGTGTGTGTGTGTGAAGCCTCATCGATAACACTTTAACCCAGTCATGTGAAGCAAGTTTGAGACCAGTACACATTCTTAGTTATAGTTATAAAAATGTAATGCATTTGTGTAGGACTTGTAAGTGGTAGAAACATGTATCAGAACTGCATAGAATTTGTAGAAGTATTGATACACCATTGTACTGCAGCAAATCTAAGACTAAGAGTCTTTAATATGGCATGTTTGGTATGGGGCCTTTCTCATGGTGATTTGCACCTGAAGAAGCTCTAGTGCATCATTATGTTTTCCCAGCCTTAACGTGAATCCCTTCTAATAAAGCCTGAGACATCTCCACCTTCCTTCCTCCCCTGCACAGTAGCTGGTCTAAATGTAGAGAAGGCATTATACTCCTGCACAGCCAGAGTGCTCTCCACTGTTTTGAACCATTTATAATATTTCCTTCTCTTACATCATTTACCAGCTTCTTTTGTTCAAAAATAAAAAAATAATCAGCACTTGTATAAAAAAAGTATATGCTTTTCCTCCCTTTCTCGCTCATATGTTTATCTCCACCATTTCCTTGTGTATGTTTCTCTGCTTGCTGACCCCCCTTTTTCCTACTGATCTATACACCCATTTCCACCCATAATTATGGCCAAAACTGTTTAAATATTGCAGTAGGCCAGTTAATGAGGCTTACTTCTTTTCCCATATTGTTATATTGTAGAGTATATGAACATACTGAGACGAGCAGATCCTATGTGCTCATTTATTTTCTTCAACCCACCCCTGTCTGCAACTGCAGGATTTTCACTTTCACCACAGGCATTGAGTCTACAGACAGATCTTCATAATTAGCAGTAGAATGGATTGAATTTCCCCTAGTTAATTGATAATTAACCTTGGGCCACACTGCACTGAGATGAACCTGTGGTAGGTATACATTGACTGCACGAAGCGTGTTTCTGAATTTCTAGCAATTCCTTTGTAACTCTCCTCACTAGTTTTTTTTTTTTTCAAATACTCCCCTTGTTTTGCCTTAGAAGAAAAACTTTACTGACCTCAGATGTTGCTAACTTGAGAATGAATGCCATTTTAAGTTATGTAACATAATTATCTCTTCCTGTACCAAGCTATACCTCTGTTTAAATAAATGAGAAAGTGTTTTTTTCACCACTCTAGAAGAGATTGTCTCAATAACTAAGCGTTGGTAGCCTACTAAGCTATATTTTTAAACCAGAGTTCTTCATAGCTTTGTGTGTGTGTGTGTGTGTGTGTGTGTGTGTGTGTGTGTGTGTGTGTGTGTGTGTGTGTGTGCATGTGTGTTTGTGTGTGTGGTGTGTCTGTGCATGTGTGTTTGTGTGAGTGTGTGTGTGTGCATGTGTGTTTGTGTGAGTGTGTGTGTGTGCTTGCGTGTGTGCGTGTGTGCATTTGTGTGTGTCTGTGAAGCCTCATTGATATCAACACTATCCCCCAGTTGCATGAAGCAAAAAACATTAGACATTTTTAGTTATATTTGTAAATATGTTACGCATTTGTGTAGGACTTGTAAGTGGTAGAAACATGTATCAGGGCTGTACAGAATTTGTAGAAGTACTCGTATACTATCATACTGCAATATATCCAAGACTAACCCCTAGATTTAATAAATTCCATGTAGGCATAGTGTAGAGCCTACATAGAATGTTACCATGTCCATGTACACAGTACCCTCTCGGCAGTGCACCAGGCATATTAATCATGGAATATTGCCAAGGTAGAGCTATGGGACATGGTTATTGAATCAGTGCAGGGAGTGTGGTGCTAACTGTGTCTGCAGATGAGTAACACACTCCCTGCACTGTCCAGTTGGAGTATAGCAATGTAATTTAATTTTTTTTTAAATTTTTTACAAATCATGTTTGCGTAGCGTGGCACAGAGTGCAGCAGTGCTAAGCAGCAGTGAGACACCAGACATCTAAAAATAGAAACCGGATGTTAATTGTTTATCTAAAGGTCAAGTTTAAGTGTAGCTGAGCATGTTTGCACAGCATGTCGTGGTGCTCAGCACTGCTTAAAGGTAACTCAGAGGTATATGTAAAGTTATAGCAAAGTTCCAGATATCCCTGTAGCTGAATGGATAGTGTTACAGCCTCATGTGTAGTAGGTGCAGGGTTTGAATACATGGGTGGGCAAGTATAGAAATTATGCAAATTATTTTTAAACACTGGCCTGCTGCACTCAGCTAAGCTCTGCTAAGACCTGCTAAGTCCTGCTAAGCACTGCATAAATGCAATAATGGCTGAAATTGTTTATGCACTTCTCAGCTCTGCTTAGCTGGTTTGGCACGGCTAAGCACTGCTAAGCATATGGGTTTCAGCACTGCTCATCTCAACTGTTCGGGTTTGCACACTGCTAAGCGATGCAATGCATTTTTAAATATTGGCCAATGGTGTGTAAGGGTGGGAAAACAGGCTATAAGTGGGAATACAGCATAATCCATTGGAGTTCTGTCTCTGAATGATACAATGGCTGGTTTTGGAGAGGGTTTGCACTTTCAGGTACAGGGGTGGGTCATTCAGGAGTCCAGGGTCATGGTCAGACTCTTTGTAAAAAAAACATGAGGGTCAGCTAATGCAGGGAGGTTACAAGGGCTCAGAGTGCAAAGTGAAGGCCTGGAACCATCTGGCAAGAGACTTCACTAGTGCAACTGGTATCTCCCACACAGGTGAGCAGTGTCATCACCACCATGGCAACCTGAAAAGATGGAAGGGGGCTCTCTTGGACATCTGGGTCCAAGAATTCTGGGCTAGGAATGTCCCACATTTATGTAAGTCCCATTACCTGTTTTTCACCAATATCTAATCTTGAATCTCTGCTAAACTGGTATGCATAATGGTGTGCTTCTCTCCCAAGAACTGCAGAGGAGACGGCTTGCAGCATCGAAGTGCATGCCAGGCATTTGGCCAGGTTGCGCCATGAGTGTGGTGAGCACAGATGTATTTTGTTATCTATAGTCAAATAAGCAAGAAAGAGTAAAGCAGTCATTGCGATTAGGTATATACAGTAAAGCTTGTGTTGCAATGAATGTGGACTTGCACCTATATTGCAAGAAGTGCATACTGTCAACTGTAGTGCCATAACCAGGGAAGACTAAAGCATTAACAGTAATAAAGGATATGCAACAAAAGTTTGTAGTGCAATAACTGTGGAATTACAGCTGTGTTGCAACAGCTGCATAATGACTACTCTTGTGCAAGAAAAATATCAAATTATAGCAGTAACTGACTGAAGGTTTCTCTAATAAAGTCTGTTGTGCAATGCTTGTGAAAGTAGGGCTGTTTTGCAAGAAATCAATTATTAAAACTGTTCTGCAATAAAAACATGAAATGGTATCAGTACCTACATGAAACTATGTCTAATAAAGTCTGTTGTGCTATAAGTGTAGGTTCAGAATAAAGTCTGTTGTGCTATGTGTAGGTTCAGAATAAAGTCTGTGCTATAAGTGTAGGTTCAGAGTTGTTTTTGTAAAAAATCACTTATGACAACTGGTTTGCAATGACACATGGAGCAATAGCAATAACACCAAGGTAAATCGTATACAGCAGGATTTTCTTATTTTCCCCATTTCATGTCAGCTACAAGCATTCAGGCTGTGATGTATGGTGGTGCAGTCAGGTATAACCGTGTACTAGTTGTAGACTGCAAATAATAACACATAATTGGATATTGGTTGTTGACTTCACAGATATTTCCACGCAATAACAATGTAATGTGTACAGCTGAATTCTAAGTGGTAATATATACATTACCTAGTATGTCTGTCATGCTTGAATGTCATGCATGTGTGTTCAACTGTCACTGCAGTCAAGTATAAAACTATACCACTATTAGCAGGTCATACTCTGGTGCCAGGTGAGCTCTTGGTAAAGAACAGTCAGTCACTAAACAGCAGTGACTCAGTAGCTCATTTTTCTAAATAAAATGTATAAACTACATTTTTAACACACACAGACCAGGGTTCAAATCCAGTGTCATGTAGATCTCAATATTACAGTATTAGTCACGTAATGTTTACCGATATTCTCTCCATAGGAACTACAGGTAAATGGGTGAGGTAGCCCATATAATGAGTACATTATTGCATGCTTACATGTCAGTGACTGTTACAGTCATTACCAGGAATGTGAAAATGTAGCATAAAAACAGGAAATAAGTAAACTAATAATAAAATAAAATAAAAGAAATAAAATGTGTAAGCTCTGGTATGGTTGCATGCCTGGAGTGTGTGTTAAAGGCTGTTGCAGTCAATTAATACATTTGATGCAGATGTCCACTGCAGTCACTACTATTGGGTTCTATCCACATGGCTGACAAGCAAGGCATGATAGTTGTTTACATGCCTCTCAGGTGTCATGCTGTCAAGGAGTGTAACTACCACTGCATAATCCCTCTGTCACAGATGTATTATCCACATATATATGTAAATAGCAAAGTCACAGTACATCAGCCCACAGTACACCTTGGTAGTTATATAGGTCCACCTGATGTGTAAGTGTTCTGTGTAGTTGTGTACCTGCAGTTGTTACTGCATGGCCCATACTGTCCCATGAGGATGGTTTGAGAGGTATGTATGTGCTACAGAAGCAATAGCACACTTTTACACATAAAGGACAGACCTGTAGAGTAGTTAGCAGTACTGTTATCAACTATATAACCTATAATGGTATTAATGGGCTGTATTCCTCACTCTCCCAACCCCTTATCTTCAAATATTTATTGTCATGCATTGGTTATGGTTTACTATTAACATACATTGTTCCACAAACTTTATTTTAGGGCATGTGTTTTATTATTGTTAGCTATTTCAATGCTTCCATATTAACACATCTTGTTAAATTACTTATCCTGTTGGCCTTATGCCATAACTGTTACTGGCATGCTGTTAATATACTGACTGTTCTGGTATTCATTGTTGTGTTTCACATAATATGCACTGGAATGTAATGGGGTTATTTCCAATGTTCTGGCATGCTGTTATTACTAACAATGGCTTTGTTCATAACTAACCTAAATGTATTGCTTCACCTCCATAACCACAGCACGTCAGGGTAGGCCACTTAACAAGGTTAGAACTGTGACTAAAGTTAATGAACAGTGGAGTTCGGATGAGGACAGTGTTACTGTTGTAGGAACAGAAGAAATGGGATCTCAAGAAGCAGTCAGTGAACCTGAAATTAAATATAAAGATGTTGCCGCAGTGTTAAACAATTACTTTGACCCTTTTAAAAGGGTAGGAAAAACAGTGACTAGTTCCATTTCCACCAATTTGTGCAAGTATAAAGTTTGTGCTAAATTATGCAGACTTCATACTAAATATAGAACTTTAGACCTTGATAACAAATATTTCGAAAGGTGCATTGAATGGCATATACTACCAAAGGTACTTAGATTTTTTAAATGCCCTAATGATGTTAAGGCATCTGACCCTTTTTTTACAATGCTGGTAGAATTTTTTAATAAAACTGGCACTGAATTTCTTAAGCTACTTATAAAAAGAATTCAAACTATTATGAATGAAATCAAAGAAAATATTATAACCTTGGATTCCGAGGTTCACAATAATTTTGCCACTGACTCTATGTTTTATATTGAATATGACAGTATGTTGTGTCAGCTTGAGCAGTTAGAAGCCATAATTACCACTCATTAGAAAAAAAAATTATATAGAGATTTAGTGGCATATGAGAATTTTAATGCCTATATTT
The DNA here is from genome assembly GCF_019279795.1 of Protopterus annectens. Lineage (NCBI taxonomy): Eukaryota > Metazoa > Chordata > Ceratodontiformes > Protopteridae > Protopterus > Protopterus annectens. The sequence goes on along the minus strand of NC_056744.1, from coordinate 467,600,458 downwards.
TCTTTGATCCAGCACAGAGGACAAGGAATCTCAGAAAAGTCTGTAATTTTGGTGCTACGAACAGAAATGCCAGTGTTAGTTCAGAGAACCAGGCTAATCAGGGACATTCCCTTATGCAGAAGGGTGCTGACATCATTTGCAAGGGATTGAGAGGGAAGGGGAATAATAAGCAGGCGAATGAACACCAAGAAGAAGGAAAGCTGGATTTTGAAGAATTGCCATTGCATTCCCCAATTAAAGATACTTCAGGTATATTTTAAAAGGGGCTAGATGTGAGACTTCTTTTTTTTCAAACTCACGAAGGGAAGACAGACAGAATATGGACACTGAGACCTTCAGGATGAGAGATGTCAGATTTATCAATAGACAACTAGACAGATATGAAGCTAAAGTATGCAACCTGTCTACTTTTCAATTGAATAACTATCATGAAAAGATTTTAAAATTGGGACTAAAATTTGTTCCTGTCTGTAGGTCTGATACTTTTAGAACAATTTTGCACTTAAAAGAATATGTGCGTAAATTTAATCTGGAGTATATTTTAAGTGTTGTTTGTATAAAAAATGCATGATGGCTTGTGAAACATTCAATATTTAATCCACCATTGAATTATGCTTTGAAAGTATTTGAAATGTTATGTGAAGATGCCATTAAAGATATATTAAATAGGAAAATTGTAGATAAAATGGTTTTTAATCTTTCTGTGAAAGGGAAATATTTTTAAAAAGAAATTACAGATAACAAAAAAATGATGACGGCCAATAAGGGGGGTGGGTTGGTCTTAATGGACCAGGATAAATACATTGAAAAAATAGAATTAATGTTAAAAAGTGAAAGTGAGTACAGTAAGGTTGACGGTACTTATATTAATAAATGTTACAAATATGTTCGTACTTTCCTGTATGACAGCCTTTTAGATGGAAATATTAATGAAGAAGTGTTTAATTTTTGTAACATTGAAAACCTCAGGATTGGAGTTATGTTCGGGATTCTGAAGTTGCATAAATGTTTAGAAAATCCCCCCTTTCAGCCAATTGTCTCTGCTCCAAATTATATTACAGAAGGGATTTCTTTGATATTGGATAATGTGTTAAATCCTTTAGTTAATAAGTTAGAGTCACATGTTAAAGATTCTTGGGATGTTTTGGATAAGTTCCATAAGTTTAAGGTTAGATGTAAGTTTAAGCCTGAAGTAAATATTATTTGTACAATTGACATTTGTTCACTTTGTATGGCAATACCTCATGATGAAGGGATAGAGTTTGTCAGAATGTTTCTTGGTAAGTTTTCTGATATTCCCACCCAGCAGGTGAATTTTATTGTAGTTTGATTGAAGTTTTGTTAGATAATTATTTTATTTTTAACAAGCAATTTTATAAACAAAGAAGGGGTGTGGCTGTGGGTTCTCCAGCTGCCCCCTCACTTTCTTATATAGTATTAGGCTGGTGGGAATGTATTGTGTTAAGCAATATTAGGGACATGTATGGGGTGTGTTTTTATATGCGCTTTGTTGATGATTTGTTTTTCATTTTAGAAGGAACCCCCCTTGAGTGTCAGAGTCTTTTGAGGGAAATTAATAAGAAATATACTTTTTTAAAGTTTACAATAGGGGATGTTGGTCATGTTGTCAATTATTTGGATGTTACATTACAAAGGAGTGTTAATAAAAAGGAATTTGATTGTAGAATACATAGAAAAAATACTTTTTCTGATAGTTATTTACATTATAATAGTAATCATCCATTTTTTATGGAAAAGAATTTACCTAGGAGACAATACATTAGGTCTAGCAGAATGACAACTGATGATACAATGCATGAGGAGGAATGCAATTTTATTACTAATTTATTTATAAATAGAGGGTATGAATAAACTTTTTTGAAATGGTTAGAAAAGGAAATTATGGAAAAAAGAAATTCCTGCTTTCCCCCATTTTAAAATAATATTTTGTTAGTAATAAAAAGAAACTGGATATAAAACCAAAGCGAAAAGCCACAAACTGGATAAGATGTAAATTTATTATACAAATAAACGAACTTCAGTTTTAACATTCAACGAACAAATAATGAATGCAAGTGCTTTCGTTTAATCAGTATTAAACTTCATCAGACAATACCTTTAAAAACAAAACATCACTTCCTTTTATAACTTCCTGTAAAATTCAAAAAAGCCCGCCAAAAGGCTCTCTAAATTCCTGCATGCCTAGTAGATTAAAATGTGGAAATAGAATCTAATAGTTACCAACCTTTAAGATATTCGCTAAAAAATGTGTAATATATATGACTGACTGTAAATCATTAGCCAGGTTATGTGGGGAATAATAATTTAAAATGAATATTATCTTATTAAATAAATATAAATATATAAATATATACTTAAAATGAATAAATAGATATGGTTATATTATATAATTTATAAAAGTTCATAAATAAATATCTTAATAAATAAAATGTAACTGTAATGAATTGTACATGCCCAGTTGTAACATAATAATGAGGGATGATAACCAATACAATTGTGTATTGAGTTTAGATGAACATAATGTTTTGCATAATATTGCTGCAAGTAATACAAATGGAGGAATATGTGAAGATTTAAGCATATTATAGTCAATGAGGGTGGTGATTTTAAAGTTTATCATTTTTCCAGAATAGAAGTTAACCAAGATGTAGCCAATTTACTAGCTAAAGGCTACATTTGTGCCATCAAAGCCTTTTGATTTTACTTTTGTAATGATAGACATAAAATTATTTTTAAGGAAAATTAATTTTACTTTGATACATCATGATAAAATTTATAATGAATCTAGCAAATTTAGTATTAGTAGTACTTATAATCCACCTTTACATCCAAAACTTTTATTATATGAGAAAATGTGTGAATATCAATTAAAATGTTTAGATAAATTTGGGAAAGAATCTAATATTTTATCAAATTTAAACCCTGATGAACAAAATATTTTAATAAAACTAAAAAATGAAAATATTAGGATCATGAAGCCAGATAAAGGTGGAGGAGCTGTTATGAGTAATGAATTGTATAAAAATAAATTAAATTTAATTTTGGAAACTGATACTTATGAGCAGATATCTTTAAATGAATTGAACATAGCATATAAAAAATATACGCTCAGATATATGATTTGTTTTTAGATAGATGCATAGATATAAATGTATTCAATTATCTTAATATTACAACCTCCAGAATTCCTGTGTTTTTTGGAAATCCACAAATTCATAAAAATGTAAGAGATCCACCTATGCGACCATTAGTAGACTGACAAGATTCTATTACGTCAGCTTGTGCTAAATATGTCGATTATGAGTTAAAGATTATAAAAATAGAAAAATATATATGTAAAGACTCATGGACATTTTTAGAACATATGAATCAGGTTAAATTCAACAAAACTGATATATTGATAACTATAGACGTATGTGATTTATATACAGTTATACCACAAACAATTGGATTAGAATGGGCTAATGAATTATTGGTGGAATATGGTGTTAATCAAGAATTAACTAATCTTATAATAGAGCTTTTGGAAATTGTATTAAATAATAACTTTTTAATGTTTGATAAAAAAACATTTTTTACAGAAGAAAGGTATTGCAATGTGCTCTCCGTGTGGAGGCACATATGCAAACCTTGTCATGATAATCTGGGAGAAAAAATATATCTTTAATAGCCAATGCTTCTCATTTATTAAATCTTATCATCATTTCCAAGATGATATATGTCTTATTTGGGATGGAAATTTAGAAATTTTAAATGACTTTTTAATATATATTAATTAAACTACAGAGTTTTTTTAAATTTACATGGAATATCAATGAACATAGTATTAACTACTTAGATGTACATCTTATGAAAGATTTATTGAATGAAACATACATTGCAGCAATCCACAGAAAAGAATCATATTCGAACAGCTTTCTTCACTACACTAGTTCCCATCCTGAATATCAGAAAAAATCTGTAATAAAAGGGCAACTAGTGAGACCTGCTCGAATGATTACTAATTTTCATCAATTTAAATAGAATGTGATTTCTTGAAAAAGATGTTTATTAATAAATGTTATCCACAAGCATTGATCGATTCATTAATACTAGAAGTAACTAATAAAAGGCTAAATGGTCATTTTAAACCTATTTTATATAAGCAAGAATTAGTAGAGAATGTTGTTAGTAATATATTTAATGACCATGTTATAGATAGTGGACATGAGGCCGAAAAGAACATTTTGAAAAGGCCCTAATTATTACTTATTCTCAAGAGCATTATGTATTAAGAGAAATATTTATTAATAATTGGTCAATGCTTATGGATGACCCACAATGTAAAAAACATTTGGGTGATATTCCAAAAATAATTTATAGAAAAGGGAGAAGTTTCAAAGATATATTAAAAAATCAATCTAATATAATGATGAAAAATAGAAATTTAATAAAAGGAATGAAGAAATGTGGAGCCTGCGATTGAAGTTTCAAAATTAAAGAAGGATATACTTTCTATTTGAGGAACAAAAAATATTATTTGAAAAGTAAATATAATTGTAAATCTAAAGCAGTAGTATATTTGGCAATATGTAATTCTTGTCCTATTTTTTATATAGGGAAAATAGAGAGAATGTTATCACAAAGAATCTATGAACATGAATATTCCATAAAGAAAAATAAAACAAACAATGCCTTAGCGAAACATATTAGTGAATATATTGATCATCAATTTCATTTTATAGTCATAGACCATGTAGAAATAGATGACAAACATCCTTGGGGGCTATTTTTAGAACAAAAAGAACTAGAATGGCAAATTAAAGTACAGGCTGATATATGGCCTGGAATCAATGAATGTAGTTCAATAGCCCCAATTTTAAAATTGAAGGCATTGAATAGGAAGAAAATTAAAGATTAAAATGTATATTTTATTAAGATATTTATTTATGAACTTTTATAAATTATATAATATAATCATATCTATTTATTCATTTTAAGTATATATTTATATTTATTTAATAAGATAATATTCATTTTAAATTATTATTCCCCACATAACCTGGTGAATGATTTATAGTCAATCATATATATTACACATTTTTTAGCGAAAATCTTAAGGGTTGGTAACTATTAGATTCTATTTCAACATTTTAATCTACTAGGCATGCACAAATTTAGAGAGCCTTTGGCGGGCTTTTTTGAATTTTACAGGAAGTTATAAAAGGAAGTGATGTTTTGTTTTTAAAGGTATTGTCTGATGAAGTTTAATACTGATTAAACAAAAGCACTTACATTCATTATTTGTTCATTGAATGTTAAAACTTAAGTTCATTTATTTGTATAATAAATTTACATCTTATCCAGTTGGTGGCTATTTGCTTTGGTTTTATATCCACTTTCTTTTTATTACTAACAAAATATTATTTTAAAATGGGGGAAAGCAGGAATTTCTTTTTTCCATAATTTTTTTTGCATATTTGCAGAGAAATGCTTCAATAAAAGGAATACATCACTGTACCAGGCATGTACTACATTTCCCCACAAAAAGGGATGCAAATGGGAGGATGGACATATGGGGAATAGGGATTAAATGAGTAGGCTTGTATTAGATCGGTGGTAATGACATGTCAGTGATACTCTGCTGTCCAACACCTACAGGCATGCCTCTCAATTGTCCCTGCTTTGAATCACATCTCTGCTCTGTCCCTGTCAATCCCTCCTACAATGGTCGGCTGTTGTAGTAAAGGTAGTGGATTACACGTAAGACACATAATGATAATATCAAATGATGTACTGTAATTCACCTCCTCTCAGTCTGTCAATGTCAGACATAAATAGTACTAGCATTGTACAAATGTCCCTGAATGTCCTTGATGTACTCTGGCTAAGTCCCTGTTTCATGGACATTCGTCTCTGTCTGCCTGAGAGCTATGCCTAACATACCTCTCAACCTCCTACAGTAAGAAATCAGGACAAAGCCATATGTAATGGGGGGGGCAAAGGCCCAAACTCAGGGACAAGAGTATACATATTGGCTATACAAAGTAAGAATGTGATTAGAGTAACAGATATTACAGTAGCATAAGTGCTGTCTGAAGGGTCTGAAAGGTGACAGATTCGGTGTCACTTTCTGACAGCAACCAACAATCAGTGGACAAACATTTGTCAGACATCCACAAGTTTTTTCAAGAAGAACCATAGCTATGAAGCAAACATGGTGACATTCTGCAAACATCTGCATAGTTGAGGGTATGATGCCTTCAGTGAACATATAAGACAGCAGGTTTGCATTGCTGTCTGTCACTGTGGTGCACTGGTGTGGCTTGACTGTCCCCATATAGTTGTTGGAATAGCACACTTCTAGTTGTCTGACTGTCACATATTAGTGGGGATTTACCCATAGGGAACACACCACAGTAGACTGCAGTGATGGCTGTAGAGACATACAGCAGAATCTGTCAAAGCACACAGGGATATTACCCAGTAGTGCTACTATCTTGCTGATAGCCAGACATGTAATGTGTTGCCAAACTGTGGGGTATGACGTGTGAGGGAGCAGTGGATAGTGCAAGCCATTATGGGTGTGTAGGGTCTATATATAGTGGACATCCATGTATCTGGTCCTGTAATGTGTTCCCCTCTTGTTATCTTGCAGGAACGATGTACCGATGGCGACATCTTCCATTTTCATAGGCAGAAAATAACGCTATACTGAATGCCCTCAGACTCAACCATCACATCCTGCTATCAAGTTCTTATCACAATCATGAACAGTGGGCAGCATTGTGGGCTGACCTTGTGAGGGCTGTTAAGGATATTGTCCAACAGGACAGGACCTACAAGCAGGTTCAACACCAGGCCACAGACATGGTCAATGTTGCACATCAAAGGGCAGCTACTGTTGCCAGGGATTGTGCTGCCGCTGGTGGAGGACCTGCTACAGAACAACCACTCTCAGCCACATAGGAATTCCTGGTGAACCTAGGATCAACCTACAGCTGCCAGCCAACCATCACACCATACATTCTGGAGGTGGGTGCCACAACATCCACATCAGAAGAGCATACAGGTAAACTGACTGTGTTCACCAGTATAATACATTAGCAGTCATGGTGGCAGGCTCTACAGACCAGTACATGGGTGTCAGGTCTATCTGCAATGGAGGGGTGGAGGGGGTTGGGTTTTAGCCACAGTTGTGCACACATACTCAGAATTTCACCAATATAGCCAGTATCACATTAGCTACTGCACATGTGGATATATGCACATATTACCCTGTAACACTGCAACATTTGGTGTTGCTGACAATACCTCTCCCTCACCTTTTCACAGGTATGTAAGGTATGGCCAGAGTTCATGGTCTTGTACCTGGTAAGTGTGATACTGTTGTTTTTCCAGATCAGATATACCCTATGAAAGTTAAGGGCTGCTATTTTTTCGTTTGCACAACTGTTGTGCTTAGCTAGAGTAGAATAATTGTATGTTCCATTTTGGAGCAGTTAACTACTCGTTTCTCCCTAGGCCTCCACAGAAAATTTGCATTTGCTCCAAGTTGGACTTTTCCGGTAAACAAATGTAAAATAAAGATAAAATAAATAAAAAATGAATAAAGTACAGTGCACAGCCTAGGGAATTACAGGTGTGTGCTTGTACAAACATTAACCTGTTTGCACTTATAGTTAGGAGCAACTACGCAGTCTGCTATACATGAGCCAATTACTCCAAGATGCCCATTCAAACACAATAGGGAGAAGGTACATACCACAACTGGCATATCATTGTCAAAATAGGTGTATTGGATTTTATGTGTAGTTCTGTTACATACACTGCAATATTTCATACCTCACAGGTGTATTGAACTGGCAATGTTACCTGGATGTAGGTGATGTACATGTTATACAGGGCCTGGGTTGTCTGTGTATGTTGTTGTGAGTGTGTGTTGTGCATGGGATCAGATATGAGAAGATGTGGGACATGTAATGCAGTTGTAGATCCACATCTGTATGACTCTGTGTGGATTACCATACATAATAATGCAAGTGGTAATGTAATGCCTTTGTCTTTCTTCTCACAGATGAACGGGGGGGGTGGAGTTTGTCCCCCTCACAACCTGATGTCAGTGTCACATCGGACTCTGATGATGATGGTGGCCATAGTGAGGCAAAGGTGGGTTGTTTGTACCTGAATCTGTCCCAGAGGTTGACATTCCTCTTCTGGCCACATTGTCCCCACACACAGTCAGTATGCCCACACATACTCAGTCACCAGAGGTCACAGATATTGGGCAGTCAGAGGGTAGCGACATAGTACAGACAGTGTGAGAGCTATGGCGTCATTGAGTGTAGACACTGGCCATAGCCAGAGACCTGGTGAGGTCTTACACAGGCAGACTGACAGGGGTGCTCAAAGGAGGACAGCTGCCCATCCACTTCCTGTTGCACATGTCATATCACGGTTCACTCACCACATGTTTTGGGCTGTCATGGAGGCACAGGCAAGAACTGAATGCAACACCAAATGGATGCTTATGGTTATGAATGTAGCACAGTCTGACATCTTTGACTGAATCCACCGCATTGGTGATGCCATGCAATGTTTCACTGAAGTAGTGGACAGATGGAGGGCTCAAACAGTGTCTGCCTTTGAGCGCAAGTTGACGTTGTCTGTGCTGTAACATGTGGTTGAGGTTGGGCATTGGACATTTGGACGTAGGCCAGCAACACCATCTGCTGGGAATCCACATGGCCATGCACACTCACATTCCCGTAGTGGCAGTACATCCAGCACTACAGAGGGAGGTGTGCTGTCCACAACATGATGTAGCAGGCCATGGGCATGTGGTTCTTGGTGGTTCCATGGGGGACACAGGCCCAGTAGACAGCAGTCACTGTGAGGTACTAGCACCACATCTGACCTTGGGCATCGTGCTGCCCATGTTACTCATGGAGACGCCAGTTCCCATGTTCATGATTGGACACAGTGAAGTGTCCACTGTATCATGTACAGTCCACAGCTGTCCACCATAAGCATATGTAGGGCTAGCACTGAGTTTGAATGTGTATACGCATGCACTCCATTACCACTGTCACATGCAGGTCATCTACTGACACACACACAGCACCTCTCCATGGCCTATGTCACCAGCACCCCTTCCTGACTCACACAGATGCTGTCAACTGTTTGGCACAACCTAGGCCTCTGGCAACCCCACACCACACCCCATGCATTTGATGATACCTGTGCAACATCCCTGCCATCCATGCCATTGATGCGGGGACCTGCATATATGTGTCTGATGCACAGAGTGACTATATACCTTTATATTTCCGTAGTGTAGTAGTATTATGCCATGGCAGTTGTTGTGGGCCGTGACAGGTACTATATGTTGACGTGTCAGAACTACACATCACACATTGTGTATCTTTGTTGCCTGATTGTAGACTGGAGACAGTGCTACAGAATGATAGGTGTGTCACAGATCTGTGTATGTTTTTGTCCCAAGAGTCTGAGCAGTTCAACTATGGATGCATGGTGGCAATAAAGCAGCACCGGATGGCAAGGCAGCACAGCAGATATATGATGTCAAGAAGGAATGCCAGTATATGTGCATGGCTCTCTAGGTGCATATGTGTAGAGCATTATGTCAGGGACAGTGGGGACAGTCAGCATCATCATGCTTTCATACCCTGTGACACACTCTACTACCCTTGATATATATTACCTGGGTAGTCTGCACATACAACTGTAGATGGTGGCAGACATCAATTATACTAATGTATAGGAGGGCAATTTAGGGTCAGTGGCTAGTCACAAGGCCATAAAATGCATAACTAATGCACAGGGGTAGGCCACATAAGCATGTCTGTAGGGCTGTCAGGGGACATATTTACATACACACAGGTAGAATGCTGTGAGATTAGAACCCCAAACTGTCTCGTAATACACACTATAGCTGGCACATGCACCACACTGTTTATCTGATAACATGCTGTCAGCCAGTGTTGTTAAGGTGAATGACATCAGTAGGCCTTGTAACATAGGCTAATGTTGAGGCCAGCAGCTAGTCAGATGGCATAAAATGCATAACCACTGTTCAGAGATAGCCCATAGGGGCTTGTCTGAAGTGCTGCATGGTGATATATTTACATACACACAGAGTTGGATGATGTGAGATTAGAACTCCTTCCGATCTAGGATTACACACCACAGCTGGCAGCATTTACCACATATGCCAAGGAATTTGTCTGTTGCTTGATAGTCAGCCATTGCTGTTAAGGTGGATAACATTCACAGGCCTTGTACAGGAGGGAGCCCAGCAGCCAGTCACAGGGCCATAAAATGCACACCATTTGACAGAAACAGCCCATATGAGCATATTCATATTGCTGTGAGGGGATATATTGATACACACACAGAGTTGGAAGATGTGAGATTAGAACTCCTACCTAACTGCTACACACTGCAGCTCACAGTACCTATCACACATGCCACAGGTTATGTCTGCTGTATATGCTGATACAGGCACAATACTTGTGCAGTATGAAAAGTGGCCTTGTGTAAGACAACAATTGTGGCCTGCAGAGTGATACTACTTGGTACTGTTATTGTATCTAGTGTCCTAGGGATGGGATACCTGGTAATATCCCTGCTATGTCTGTACACTTACCAGTCTGGCCATATGTGGTTGTTTGCATTTTGATAGCCAGACATGTGGCCAGAGACAATATCGTTTATCCAAGGACTTCATTGAACCCATTGTACATTACACCACATGCGTACCTTTGTCTGTCAGAAGGATGACAGCCCACAGGCTCAGGGGACTGTAGGTGAGTGGATTACATACTGCTGTGGTCTTGGTCTGGTGCCATCGGACAGCTGTTGTGATGTGTATGTGCAGATAACCCCAGCATTCAGGGGTATGTGGAGAAATTTGTACATCCCTGCCCATACCTATATATATGTGTATAACAGGGTTGTCTCCTTAAATGTAGTTGTGTGTCAGTGATGTAAGTATGTTCAGTAGAAGTATGTAAGGAGTCTATGTATCATTGTAGTTTATATAGCTATATATACATCTTTTATCATATATATATATATATATATATATATATATATATATATATATATATATATATATGTGTGTGTGTGTGTGTGTGTGACATACTGATAGAGACACTAATCAAGTGTGAGGGTGATAGGAAGAGACAGATATGTATACAAAGCTGTATGTCTGTACAGACATATTTCCACATAGCAGGTCTTTGGGCGGTAGAGGCAACAGACTTGGGCTCAAGTTAACTTAGTGTAGGAGCATGCTCACTGTGATTTTCACTACTTACAAGGTGACTCCAGGCCAGAGCTACCTGTACTCCAGTCCAGGATTATTGTGAGCTGCAGGCCATTGGCTGCTGCACCTGTTAACACAGTTCTGCAGTTGCCTGATATTGTCCAAGGCATTCCCCAGCTGTTTGCTGACCTTAATATTTGACTTAAACTTCAAAATTGTAGAGTTTCACACTGTCCAGACTCTTACCGCATATTTTTGGCCCATTTCACATAACATTGTTGTTTTTTGGCAAATTAGTGGCAAATCAGTCAAGACTGACATAAATTAATACTGACAGATATTTGAGTTTCAGACTCCATGTACAGCAGGATAGTCATGCAAATGCAGGACTTGTTCTTCTATTCACATTCTACTCTTGTAGGAGCAATTATTTAAAACCTGTCCCAAGTTGTGGGCCTTGGTGTCACTTTTATTCACTTTATTTCAAAATATTTCCTGCTGTCATAGGTTGAGAGGTATGATGTGACTGGGATACATGGTGAAACACCACACACGGGGAAATAGCCTGCATAACTCTCCCTGTACATGTTTTTGCAGAATGTCCAGCATTTTGCCCCATATCTCGGCAGTCTTCCTCATAGATTTGTGTTTTTTCTGTGCTATACTGTACATTAGTCAATGACTTGTTATACCAACTGACACATTTAGCTGATGATATTTACATCCGGCAGCTAATCTGACCTGTTGCAGCCTGCTGTTAAACTAGCCACCTGCTAGGTTACTCAGGACATATATAATGTTTTTTCTGTAGGTATGGCCCTTTGTGCCCACCTTCACTCGGGCTTTGTCCAGCTGTCTTGCAGTAAAAGATTGAGTGGTGCTGACAGTCTGTGGGATTACTACCATGTATGTACCTCACATGCAAAACATGTTGAATACTGCCAGATAGGAAACAACAACACCATTACCCATGCTAGTGTCTGTGGCCCAGTGAGCCACACCAGCTGCCAGATAGAGAGGTTTCCTCCCTCACACTATCAACAAGACAGAGGAATTTTCTGGTCTGATGGTATATCATTCCAGACTTACTGTTACAGCAGTTGTATGGCAACACTGATGTGTTTAGGGTGGGGAACAGCCAGCCTATGCTCTGCTGGCATAGACAGTCATGCGACTGTCCTGTGACCCCACTGTTTGGCATCTCCCTGACTACTGTGGTGGAGTTTCCAGCCATGTGGCCTAGTGGCTATTAATGGGCACATACTAGTGAACAGATTACCTGTTGTCCCAAGTGTGTGTTAGATCTGTACAAGTAACCCAGTATCCCACTATAGATCTCTGCAAGTAGCCAAGTAGTATACTATATAAAGCCCACTACATTTCCTTGCATGCATGTGACAGGTCCATACAAATGCTACCATTTTATAGTACCCCTTACAAGTGGTGTACAGGAGAGTGACTTACCTTGCGAATGCAGCAGTTGACAGACCTGTAGTTTGGGGCTGACTCTGTCTGATGCAGGCAGTCCACAACCAATACATGGTGAGGTACAGGTTGTGTGGCCTGGCTGGCATCATTTTTACTGATATGTATGTGAGTAGGAGTATGGTGTCAGTCCCTAGAGTCCTAGGTTGTCAGTGCATGTGCTATGCATTGTCTCTTGGCCAAGGCCAGAGCATATTGGGCATGCCCACTCTGCCTACAGGGGCAGCCGCAGGGGGTTCTTCCTACGAGTCCCCCATGGGTGTGTCTGTGGTGACCTAGGGACTAGTGGGGGGCTGTGTATCTTTTCTTTTGCTGATCCTGCTGCAGCTGTTTCTGGAGGATTATATTGTGTATCATGGCACATACTGTGAACATCTGTGCACATGTGGCTGGAGAGAACTGCAAGGCACCATCAGATATATCGAGGGACTGGAAGTGTGACTTCAACAGCACAATCAGACACTTTATGATCTTCCTGGTTTGTGTTTGTGCCTCATTATGGCATTCTTTGGTGGGTGGGTGTTCATTTCTGATGGGTGTCATCATCCACCGTTACAATGCGTAGCCAGCATCCCCAAGTAAATGGTATTGTGGGATGCCCCCCCCCTAGCAAACATCTGCCACAGCTGTGATGTGGGCCAGATATGGGAATCATAATAACTGCCAGGGCTGCCAGCACACTCATTCATGATAATGCCCTGAGCATTGCACATGACTTGACGGTTGATGGAGTGGTACCCTTTGCAGTTGATGTAGATTCTACCCTCTTCACTGGGTGGTGCCTTGATGTGTACATGAGTGAAATCTATAGCACCCAGTACCTCAGGGTAGTGTACTACAAGGGAGAAGAGTTGCATACTGCTGTACCTCTCCTCAGGGGTGTAGGGAAGATAAATGTGCTCACTGGCATGTGGTAGCATGGCATCCAGGAACTGGTGGAGTATCTTGGAAGCAGATGCCTGTGAGACTCTAGTTGGTCTTTGAAAAGTACCTTTAGCTAGTATCCTAAGGGCTACACATACCTTTGTTTCCACTGGGATGGGTTTCCCTGTGTTGCGCCTTGGTCTGAGCTGAGATTGGCAGAGCTCAGTGAGTTCTAGTAGTATGTCCCTGTCCACCCTGTAGCTCTCTACTATCTCCAGGTCATGTAGTTCCTGGAAGGTTACCCTGGGCCTGAACACTCTTCTCCTTCTCAGTCTAGGCCTATAGTCAGCAGCAGCTGCATTGGCCTCAGAGTGTAGCACATACATATGTAGTAGACCTGCAGCAGCCCCTAGCATTCTCTAGGTTAAACTTCCTAAGTCTGTACTCCAATGATGCAGAGTATGGGGGAAAATCAGATTGTGGGGTGAATGTATACTTTATAGTGCTCTGCTGTAGGTGTACTCTGTGTAATTGACTATCTATGATGCATTCCACCTGCTAAGTGCATCATTAAGGGGTTTAATGGCCCAAGTTTAAGTAAAACAGTGCTCACCGGTCATTAATATCTCCTTGGTTTTCTCATTTTTTTTTGACAGTCTTCCTTGCTGAGCACTAATGCACACCGTGCAAAAAAGATAAACAAAGCTTAGCAGTCAGTAGACACATCCCCATGGTAGGTCATGGTCAGCATGACTGCACACCGTGTAAACATGCTCAAATATGCTCAAACCCACTGAAATATGCCCCCATCAGGTAAACATAGTTTAGTAGTCACCGGGCATACACCCCTGCTGAACAGAGTGGCACGTCATGCAAACAGGTGCCCTTGAGCTCCAATGAGCTTAAAAGTTTGCAGACATACACCGTTTTGATGTCAGCTACCTCTTCTGTGGACACTGACATGGTTCTGTACCTACATGGATGGGATCTGCGGACAAGGATACCCATTTTTGCTATTCAGCAACCCCAGCTGATTTGCATACAGATCCATGCACAGTACCTGGTAACTACATGGATTCAGACCCTGCCTCACTAGCATTCACAGCAGTCCTACATTGTACATACTCCACACAAGGTCCTCTACTGCATTACTGTTACATACTCACAAATTCTGTTTTTTACAATTTTTTTTTATTTCTTTTTCCACGACGGCATGCGTGCACACTGCAGCACGCCACACAAACATACCCAGGATATTAAAAAAATATATTTTATATTATTTTTCATACATATTTGGACACACAGTCGTTACTTTGCACATATCTGTGTCCTGTATACTATTTCTGCCACTGTAACTCCACTTTTACAGCCCCTTTTGTTATGTTTATTTCCTGTACGCAGAATTTTTCCATGTACATTATGAACAGCAACACAGGATCTGCACGACTGTCTGTCTGCTTGCTGGATCACTCTACCTGTTTCATTTGCATGCATTTCACCTGCTTATGAGATGATTTGCATGCCACAGACACTTTCGTGTTCACATGCTTGTGCACGCCCCTCAGCTCCCTTTACTGGATCATACATCTGCTTACTTCCATATAAGCAGCGTGCCACTATGCCTACATGGCAAATAAGATGATGTAGGCTTTATTAATCTCCCACCTAAGAGTTTAATATAATCTTATCCCATTGTCTGATAACCTATTTCAAAATAAATTTGGGTTATTGATTCAGACAATGCTCTCTTTTTGTGAAATTGTATTCAAAGCCATAGTTTTTCCATTTTCTACAAAAATCCTGTAAAATTCTAAAATTAGTACTGAATACATAAAAAGAGGAATTCATAGAATCTGGTAACTTATTCAATAGAACCTGAATTTCTTCTGCCAGTTTTCTTAACTTAGTATTCTGTTTATAAAATGTGATTTTAATCTCTTACAAACACACAAAAATCTGTTTTTGATCTGTTTGTATATACTATAAAACATACAAACAGAATAACGGTACTGACTATAAACTAAAGTAACAATAACCAGCAGAAAACGTGGAATTTAAGCTAAAGAAAATTCGTCTTCATTATTTTAGTAAACATAAATTATTGGCTTTAGCCAAGATGAACACTTTAGTACAAACCAAATACAGATTCTAGTTGGACCACCATTCTGTAAACTGTGAGTTCAAACATGATGGCCTCATGTGTTAGATCTGAGGCCAGAGATCTTGCACTTGGAGGGACGCATTACAGTTTTATCATTTTTATATAAGGCCATTCCATTTACTGCAGTTTTAAATTGAAGAGACACATATGAGTCAGGGACACACACAACCCATTGGTACATGACCTATCATATGTATATATATATATATATATATATATATATATATATATATATATATATATATATATATATATATATATATTTATATGTAGGTTTACTATCATTATTGCAAAAGACAAAACATTTGCCGTTCGCATATAAGAAAATGAACACTGAAACTCAACTCTCCACTCCTACACAATGTCGACCCAAATGATCGACACATTTGAGTCGACATTGTCACCAAAAGCAACATGTGATAGCCAATCCCCCTGCACACCCCACACCCTGTGCTACTGATATATTCCAACTCCGAGATCACACTACATTGAGGATATGGAAGAATTTCCAATCCCCACTGTACTGCAATCTCCATACATATAGTCAAACACACTTATGCATTCGCATAAATGTCTCCAACTATCCCATACACTTTTCATTTTTTGCACAACATTCTGGTTTTCGGCAGGATAAATGCTGACAAAATGTCATTCACACAAATTATAGTAAACCATATATATATATATATATATATATATATATATATATATATACTGTAAAAAATACTGAAGCGACACCATGGCTGAGGCTATATAAAAAAACAACTAAAGCTTAAAAGCAAATGTAGTTTAATTGAAAACAAACAAATGGCCTGAGTACAAAGATGAGCATTTTTGGCGAGACTTCGTCTTCTTCAGATCATATAGTATAAAGGTCCATATCAGTTAAAATAACAGTGGCTAGACAATCATGTTTGTTACAACTGACACACCTTCAAAAATTAACAAACCAAAATATCAAGCATAAAACCAAGAAGTGTAAAAGCAAAAAATGTACCTAATCAATCCTGAGCTAGGAAGGGTTCTAATGAACAATAACAAAAGAGTTGTTAGATTGGAATGATATCATTAAAATAATATCATTAAAAACAAATATAATATAAAAAACCTCATGCAAATTGAAATTGTGTAAATGTCATGACAATGTTATCAGTAAACCTATTGGAACTTCGTAATTAATATAATGTGTACATGAATGCTTAGATCCACCTGCTTCCGCGGTTATGCGTGGTGGTTACACAATATTTCTAGAAACAGATCCTCATTTACAATAGGATTAAGTAAAATAATAAAATAACTATCCATGTAATATATTTGTTTCTTGTTTAAACTATTAATAAACAATGAAAAATAGATTCATGAATTCTAATAAGAACATGTCCGCATTCATGGTTACGGCTATTTAAGATATTAGCCAATCAATGATTTTTTTAAAATGCAAACAGCCAATCAATATCAGCCAAAAATCTGCAATGAAACTTATGCAGGGCTAGGAAGCTGTATCGGAGATCATCTGTATCCACAGCTATGGCCATATCCATAAACAACATTAGAAATCAACTTTTAATATGATTACATGAGGGTCTGCCTATCCACAATTTATTTAAGAGCCAGACTGAATTATATACAAATCTAAAACAAAAGATGTCCTCTATTGTGGCTATGGCGATTTCCAATGATACCACTAGAGCCAATCAAAATAACTATTAAAAAATAATGGCCTATCAGTGTATAAGCCGAATCACTAGTAACTAATCATTAGTTTGGCCAAAACGCTATGGTCAATTTTACGGCAGCTTAAAAACTAAGACCTAAGGCCATCCGTTTACACAACTATGGCCCTTTTCATATAAAGTGTTCACTAGGAGTATGAGTCATAATATATTAAAATATTCAGGAAAATGGATGGATACATATGAAGCTACTTTCAACAGGTAGAGAAAGACCATTCATATCTCCTTCTATGGTCACTTCTGCATTCGTGGGTAAATCAAGCTATAGGTGCTTGCTGAATGGCTGTCCGCCAATCAGTAGTTCACCAAGGTCTATGTAAATCAAGAAATACAGGCTGTCCACATTCGTGGACAAAGCCTCTTCCGCATTCACAGTAGGGACCAATCTGATCATACAGACGAATTTCATGGTCAATCAACAAAGGGCAAATGAAATCCAAGTTGGATTTCATTCAGCAAATCTGTAACTTAACCAATCAAGAACAAAACAACTAAGCCTTATGCAAAATCAATGGCTAAAGACAGAGACCATCTGTTTTCACGGCTATGCCCCTTTTCACAAAAGGACTGATTCAATAAAATGAATAAATGTCGGTCCTAATATATTAAAATATTCATGAAATACAAAGACACAAAAGGCTACCCTTATTCATTGTTGCGGTCACTTCCCCATTCATGCCTAAGTTCAAATAATTGGTGCTGGCTGAATAACAGTCAGCCAGTCATCAATTCAAACAAGAACTATGTAGAATGAAAAGCAAAGACTGTTTGCATTCACGGCTATGGTCTTTTCCGCATTCGCCGTGAAGGCCAATCAAGTCAAACTATCAAAAGGAGTGGCCAATCAACAATGGGCTTATGAGCTCTAATTAAGATTTTGTTCTGCATGTCTGTAACTTGATCCATGGATAGGGAACACAAAAACAAAACAATGAATCAGCCTAAAAAAGATCAAATGAACAAAAACTCATATAAATGGGTGCTTATGAATAGAAATATCTGTAAAACTAGGCAAATAAATACAAAGTAACTGTAGCATATGAAGTGTGGAGTATGGAATAAATTCCATCTGTGTCAGTATACATGCATTGTGTGTACTTTGTAGTAGTGTTTTTTTAGATGGTAAAAACCTACTCAGTTATGGGATGTGCAAATGTGTGTAGTACTGTGAAGACACAGATTAAGATTGATAATGTTAACCAATAATCATGTCAGTATTCCAAAATGTAGAAATTACATTCATGTACATTACAACCAGTAGACATTGCTGTATCATAAGATTAACCAATTGCAAGTTAATAAAGTAAAATAATACATATTGCCAGACCTCTCAACCATACCAAATTCTTCAGTATTTATTGGTTTTGAGGGTACAATATTGGGGTGCCATGAATTCCCAAGTGGCTCCCTTAATTTTAGAATTTCTCAGTCTCTTTATTTATTTATTTTTTTGGGAATTTACCACTTTAAATTTTTGGCTGATGTTACCACACATCACCAGCGTATAGGGGCATGCGTGATGACATCATCTATTGCTTGTTGGACTGAGGGAAATAGGGATGGCTGGCGGCATAACAGGTAAGAGGAAAAAACAATGTGAATGGCATTATAACTCAGCTATTTTATCTGACTGTTTGGTGTGTTCAACCATGCCATCTGTGATTAATGGTACTTGTTGCATTATTGTGCTACTTGTATTTAATTTATTTAGTTATATGCTGGCTTTTAGTTTGCCTGAGTTGGTAATTTATTTAGTTTGTCTGAGTTGCTGCATTATCATGCTACATGTAATTAATTATGCTGGCTTTTAGTTTGCTTGAGTTGGTAATTTATTTAGTTAGCTTGTCTTAGTTGGCTACATTTGTTGACCATTGTCCAATGCTGCATTTTTAATGTTCATGGCACATGCATTTATTTATGCTGGCAGTTTGTCATAGTTATCATGCCGCTACCATTTAGTTTGCCTGAGTTGGTAATTTATTTAGTTAGTTTGGTGGTAATTTATTTAGTTTGTCTGAGTTGGCTTTATTTGATGACCATTGTCCATTGCTGCATTTTTAATGTTCTCAGCACGTTCATTTATTTATGCTGGCAGTTTAAGTTATCATGCAGGTGCTGTTTAGTTTGCCTGAGTTATTAATTTATTTAGTTGGTTTACTGATAATTTATTTAGTTGGTCTGAATTGGCTACATTTGCTGACTATTGTCCTTTGCTGCATTTTTAATGTTCACAGCACGTGCATTTATTTATGGTGGCAGTTTGTCTGCATTATTGTGCAGTTGCCATTGCCCAGCTGCTGGATTCAATTCAATAATTTAGCTACATCATTTATTTATTTTGTTGGCCATGCAAGTTGTGCTACATCATAACCATTGTGTTGGCCATGCAAACTGATCCGTTATCATGCAGCTGCCATTGCTGGATTCAGTGATTTATCTGCCTCAATGATTTAGCTACATGATAATCATTTATTTATTTTGCTGGCCATGCAAGTCATGCTGCATCATAACCATTGTGTTGGCCATGCAAATGGACCCCGTTGCAGTTGCTGGATTCAATAATTTATCTGCCACAAGTGTGTGTGTGTGTGTGTGTGTGTGTGTGTGTGTGTGTGTGTGTGTGTGTGTGTGTGTGTGTGTGTGTGTGTGTGTGTAAAATGCCCCAATTAGGCATACCTTTTAGTTAGGGTTACTCAGGCTCAAGCCATTAGGTACAAGGAGCAAGAGCCTGAGTTCTCTACCCATTAGATGTATGAAATTTAACACTGTTCTTTTTAGTAGAATGAAACTGTTAACTGCTTCCATATACACTCCTTCTTATCACAAACTCTGTGACCTTATATTGAAATGGAAAGCTCTGTGTGTTCTAGCAAACTGGTTTCAAGAGAGAATTATGTTTATTTTTGAAATTACACAAACAACCTAGGAGTACTGAACAAGGCCTGATGCTGCTTTTTCTATTTGGGACTGTTGCTTGAAATTAGGAAACATCTCATTTGCAGAGAAAGTTCTATCAGGATTCCTGTACTTTCTTTTTCATGGTAGATTATAAACTTGAGTTCTTTTCAAACCTGAACCAGCAAAGCATTTTCTGCAGGAAGTGCAGAAGGGAAATACTGCCTGCTCTCCCACAGACTGTAGGCTAAATCTTTGATTATCTTCCTGTGTGTCACAAACAGTTATTGGTTATTTTTTGTGAGTTAGTGGTAGTTATGCAGTAATTTACTGCAGATAGTAAATAGGGCAAAAGGGGCATGCAAGATTTAGAGAAGGAAGAGGAGGTTGATAATGCACAGTACAAGGAGGACAGCATGATACCCCCTCTTCTGATTTGAAGGAGAAGTTATAGCTATTAACTGCACAAATTTTCTCAGTGTTTGGAATGTTTGGCTCATACTTTTGGTCTGTTTGTCTTATAATTTGAATGGTGCAGTGATAGTGTTGTTGCCTCACAACAAGAGATTCTTGGCTGAAGTGTCTTGTGTGTGGAGTCTGCATGTCCTCCCTATATTTGTGGGTGTTTTCTCTGTGTGCTATGGATTCCTCCCACAATACAAAGACATACAGCTGGAGCATTTCTCCCTGGGCCTCTGCTGAAAATTGGCTTTGTTCCAAGTTAGACTTTCCCAGTAAAATGTTAAATAAAATTTATGGTTTTCTGGCAAATCAGTGAGAACTGAATTGACTAAATAATGATTGCCATTTAAGTTTCAGTTTTCCTATCTTTCAGAAAACACATAGTAGCACATTTTATTCTACCAACTTTCTAAGATTTTACAAGCAATGTTTAAAATGTGTCCTCCCCCCAATATATTTTGGCTTTTTCCTGATTTCTTGTGCTGCTTATGCAAAGACTTCTTGCATTGTTAGTAGTACAACAGCTAGTATAATTGCTCTGCTGAAGAAGGTATGTAGATGGATTGCTGATACTGTACAGTGTTGTACTTTTAAAGGGGGTGAATCGTACTGCAGTCCTGAGATTGTCCTCCTTTGACAGAGATACCTAGTAAATATATTATCAGTTTGCCATCCATTCCTTATTGAAATATTACTAGCTTATCATATTTTTAATGTAACCTAGGCAATTTATTCTTTAAGGGCAACAAGCACTTTACTTGTAGATGAAATATCAAGTTGTTTGCTAGCTGCAACCTCTTCATTAGTTACAGATCTCTTTAATGTGAAATTATTTAGATGACTTTTACTTCTGCATGCAGAGATTGTGCATATTTACTGATACTGGTGGATTGTAGAAGTTTGAGTAGACATTTTATGATGGAAATATTCTGAACTGGGCAGTTTTGTCATTATTGGTTCATTCATTTTGTTTCATTGCAAACTAATCAAATGTTCAAAACAGTAAATTTAAAACGTGCTCTAACAAGTGTGCTGTATTATACAAGGAATATAATTAAATACAGTTAGGAAGGTTTAGCAAAGAACACATGTATGCTTTGTGTGCAATGGGCCTATGATTTGAAAACAACCCAAAGGTAATCTTTATCTGCCACTGGCTCGTTGCATTTTCCTTGGATGTGAGTTTCAATGCTGCTTCAATGAATATGTGTTTCAAGGGCAGAGAAGTTTTAATGCTAAGTCTATTATCATTGTGAGACTGTATTGCTTTGTTTAGCAGATGTCTATTAGTGTTTGAGCTATGAAATATAAAATAAAATCCAAATAATTATTTTAGAAGTAAACCAGTATGCACATTGCAGTGTTTATGGTAAATGGAGTGAAATAGCCAAGTAATGGGACACTGGAATGGCTGTTCAGTTTGTATTTGAAGGTTGGTATCCCACAAGTTTTCATAGGAGTGGGTGGGGTTACATAATTATCATAATTAGCAAGCTTATTAATTCTAAATAATTAAGATGAACCAGTTCTATTGGCATCCTAAATATACCAAAGGACAACTCCTAAAGTCAGAATGCATAAAAATATAATTATTTTGTGAATAAAATGGCAATTGAACTGGTTCATCTTAATTATTTAGAATTAATAAGCTTGATAATTATGATTTATAATTGATAATCAGTGCATTATTCTTGATTCTGTTTTTTCAAGAGCATTATTTTAAATATTTATATGTACAGGGGTGCTTTCTTCTTTTGTATGTGCTTTAAATAGAGACTACCATATTGTTCCTAAAGTGGGATAGATTGATTTTGCCCCCTCTTAATGCTTATTAGTTTTTCATATGCTAGTTTACTTAGGAAACTTTGATTAAACTTAGATATTTTATTTATTACTTTTTAACTATTGCTTTAAAGACACTAGTTTATGAGTATATTTTCATTTTGAGTCTACTGTTAGGTTTAACTCAGTTGATATAATTTTCAATGATGTTAGCTCAAAAGCATTTTCTATGTGTGATATATTCAAGCTTCAAAAGTGTCTATGAACATGTTCAAATGTTTTTTTCATGTCTTTTTCCTTTTTCTTGTTTTTTTGTTTTTTGTTAGAGGCAATATGTATTATTTTACTTTGTTAACTTGCGATTGGTTAATTTTCTGATACAGTAATGACTATTGGTTGTAATGTACGTAAAAGTAATTTATATATTTTGGAATGTTGACATGATTGTTGGGTAATATTATCAATCTTAATCTGTGTCTTCACAGTACTACACACATTTGCATATCCTGTAAATGAGTGGGTTTCTACCATCTACAAACACGTTACTACAAAGTACACACAATGCATGTATACTGACACAGGTATAATTTATGCAATACTCCACATTTCATATGCTACAGTTACTTTGTATTTATTCACCTAGTTTTACAGATATTCTATTCATAAGCACCCATTTATATGAGTTTTTGTTCATTTGATCTTTTTTATGCTGATTCATTGTTTTTTTGTGTTCCCTATCCATTGGTCGAGTTACGGACACGCTGAACAAAATCTTAATTAGAGCTCATAAGCCCATTGTTGATTGGCCACTACCTTTGATACTTTGATGTGGTTGGCCTTTACCATGAATGCGAAAAAGACTGTAGCCAAGAATGAGGACTGTCTTTGCTTTTCATTCTAAATAGTCCTTGTTTGAATTGATGATTGGCTGACTGTTATTCAGGCAGCACCAATTATTTGAACTTAGGCATGAATGCAAAAGTGACTGCAACAATGAATAAGGATGACTTTTTGTGTCTTTGTATTTCGTGAATATTTTATTATATTAGGAACAACATTTATTCATTTTTTTTAATCAGTCCTTTTGTGAAAAGGGCCGTAGCCAGGAAAACGGATGGTCTCTGTCTTTAGTCATTGATTTTGCATAAAGCTTAGTCATTTTGTTCTTGATTGGTTGAGTTACGGATTTGCTGAATGAAAGCCAACTGGGATCTCATTGGCGCTTTGCTGATTGGCCATGATATCCATCAGTATGATCAGATTGGTCCCTACCGCAAATGCGGAAGAAGACGTATCCGTGAATGCAGACAGCCTCTCTTTCTTGATTTACATCGATTTCAGTTAACTACTGATTGGCTGACAGCCATTCAGCAAACACCTATAGCTTGATTTTAACCGAGAATGTGGAAGTGACCATAGAAGTAGATATGAACGGTCTTTCTCTAGTTGTTGCAAGTAGCTTCATATGTATCCATGCATTTTCCTGAATATTTTAATATATTAGGACTCATACTCCTAGTGAACACTTTATGTGAAAAGGGCCATAGCTGTGTAAATGGATGGCCTTAGGTCTTAGTTTTTAAGCTAACGTAAAATTAACCATAGCATTTTGGCCGAACTAATTACTGGTTACTAGTGATTTGACTTATAAACTGATAGGCCATTATTTTTGAATAGTTATTTTGATTGGATCTAGTGGTATCATTGCAAATAGCCACAGCCACAATAGAGGACATCTTTTGTTTTGGATTTGTATATAATTCAGTCTGGCTCTTAAATAAATTGTGGATAGGCAGACCCTCATTTAATCATATTAAAAGTTGATTTCTAATTTTGTTTATGGATATGGCCATAGCTGTGGATATGGACGGTCTCCGTTAAAGCTTCCTAGCCCTGTATAAGTTTCATTGCAGATATTTGGCTGATATTGATTGGCTGTTTCCATTTTAAACAAATCATTGATTGGCTAATATCTTAAATAGCCATAGCCATGAATGCGGACGTGTTCTTAATAGAATTCATGAGTCTATTTTTCATTGTTTATTAATAGTTTAAACAAGAAACAAATATATTATATGGATAGTTATTTGATTATTTTACTTAATCCTATTGTAAACAAGGATCTGTTTCTAGAAATATTGTGTAACTACCACGCATAACCACAGAAGCAGGTGGATCTAAGCATTCATGCACACATTACATTAATTGCGTAGCTCCAAGAGGTTTACTGATAACATTGTCATGACATTTACACAGTTTCAATTTGCATAACTTTTTTATATTATATTTGTTTTTAATGATATTATTTTAATGATATCATTCCAATCTAAGAACTCTTTTGTTATTGGTCATTAGAACCCTTCCTAGCTCAGGATTGGTTAAATACATTTTTTAGTATTACACTTCCTGGTTTTATGCTTGATATTTTGATTTGTTAATTTTTGAAGGTGTGTCAGTTGTAACAAACATGATTGGCTAGCCACTGTTATTTTAATTAATATGGACTTTTGTAGTATATGATCTGAAGAAGGCGAAGTTTCGCCGAAAGTGCTCATCTTTGTACTCAGGCTTTTTGTTTGTTTTCAATTAAACTACATTTGCTTTTAAGCTTTAGTTGTTTTTTTATATAGTCTCAGCTATGGTATTGCTTCAGGATTTTTTACAGTTTTTGCTTCGTTTGACCTCTTTAGCGCGAGTAGGATATTTACTTTCTACTAATTTATATGTGTGTGTTTTTTTATGTGTGTATATATATATATATATATATATATATATATATATATATATATATATACACACACACACATATGGATCTACTTTGACCCATCAAAATTACAGTTCACCAAACTGCAATTTTGCAATTTCATTTTCGCAAAAGTGCATTTATTCAAAAATGCACTTTCATGAAAATCAATTGAGTGAAAAAAGAGACACTAAACATATGTAATCAGGGGGGCAAGCCCCTTGCACCCCCATGTGAGGGGCTGCACCCCCACACTCCTGCTACTTATATACTAACTCTAAGAACACACTACAGTGGGTAAAAAGGAATATTCCCTTATCCCCACTGTACCGCAATTTAAAAAAAGCTCCCCTCTCATACACCACTAAAAACACACCATACCTGGACAACCAAAGGCTGCCAGAACTGACAACTTCACTTCACTCAACTGATTTTCATAAAAGTGCATTTTCGAATAAATGCACTTTCGAGAAAATAGAGTCGTGAAATTGCAGTACAGTGAACTGTAATTTTGATGAGTCAAAGTAGACACATAGATAGATAGATAGATAGACAGACAGACAGCTAGCTAGATAGATAGCTGTGTGTATCTCTCTCTCTCTCTCTCTATATATATATATATATATATATATATATATATAAATGTATATATGTGTATATGTGTGTGTGCGTGTGCGTGTGCATGTGCTTGTGTGTGTGTATGTATGTATGTGTATATATATATATATATATATATATATATATATATATATATATATATATATGTATGTATGTATGTAT
Organism: Protopterus annectens; assembly: GCF_019279795.1. Lineage (NCBI taxonomy): Eukaryota > Metazoa > Chordata > Ceratodontiformes > Protopteridae > Protopterus > Protopterus annectens. Next base: position 467,574,263 of record NC_056744.1, on the reverse strand, counting down.
GTATATGTGTGTGTGTGTGTATTTATTTCCTTCAAAGATATCTTCATGCTAAAAATTAAAAAACTGCTTATATCAGTAACCGAGGAAAAAATCTACCAACCAAAAAATATTATTTCATTGACATTACATACTTTATATATTTAGTAAATTCTTATAGTAAGTAGATATGTAGAGACCAGTAAACATCTCTGGACATGAAAGTAACAACAGCATTAGCAAACTATTTATTTAATGTGTAACTTTTATTTTTCTTTTGGATTTATTTGGTCGGTATAAGTATAGCATTATCGCGAGTCTCAACAAATTATATTTATATTTTACTAGCTGAAATTAAAAAAAATAATTGTAGAACATTGTCATGTTTTACTGTTACAAATGGCAGGCTCAGGCAAAATATTTAACTGATTATCTGCTAATTCCCCTAATGGCAACATTTCAGATATCCAGACGGACATATTTCACAATGAAATAGGTCAACAATGACAAGACAGCTTGCCTGCAAGTAAAATTTAGAAATGAAACTCTAATATACAAAACTCTGAGTCAAAATTATGTCATGCTTTTTTTGGCTGATTACTTCTTAATATTAGCACAGATGAGGAAATATAGCACCTTTAGTTCCCCCTCTAAATCCGGCTATGCAAATAGTTGCAGAAATAATTTGCCACCAATACACAATTCCAGCACATTATGTTTTAGTACCATATTGCAGGATTTATTTATGTATTTATTTATTTATTTATTTATTTGTGTATTTATTTATTTATTTTACAGTTTGTTTACCGGGATAGTCCATTGGGCCAAGAAGAGCCTGTTTTCAATGGAGCCCTAGGGAGAAAAGCACCATGAACAACAATATAATATGAAGACAATGCATTTACATTTATGTAATACTGTTGAAGAACGATGGTATTACACAACATGACAAAAAATCCATGATTGCAGTGAAAATACAGTCAAATATTATTTTAATGTAAAGTGAAATACCAGTACATATCTTACACCTGTTCATTTGATGCTTATCACTGACATTCTGCAGGACAGACTCTCATTGTCAAATGTATTACTATGTCAAACCTTACAGCAGCTTATTAGATGCTTAACAGTAATATCTTGCAGACCAGTGCATTTCTTTGTGCCGGTCCCAAGCCCAGATAAATGGGGAGGGTTGCATCAAATTTTGCCAAATCATACATGCAGACAAAAGTACACATATACATAGTGGATCGGTTGAGGCCCGGGTTAACAACGACCGCCACCAGTACTGTTGGCCAAAAGGGTGCTGGTGGAAATTGGGCTACTGTTGGCCAAAGGAGGAGAAGAGGTGGAAGGCATGGCCAAAGGCAGGTAAAGGCTAGGACTGTGATATTGAGGGTCGGAACTTTGAATGTTGGCAATATGACTGGTATAGGGAGAGAGCTAGCTGATATGATGGACTGAAGGAAGGCTGGTATATTGTGTGCGTAAGAGACCAGATTGAAGGGGAGCAAGGCTAGGTGTATCGGAGATGGGTTCAAATTGTTTTATCATGGTGTGGATGGGAGGAGAAACGGTGTAGGAACAGTATGCTAAGAGTGTTTTGGAGGTGAAAAGAGTGTCGGATAGAGTGATGTTTATGAAGCTGGAATTTGATGGTGTAATGATGAATGTTGTTAGTGCATATGCTCCACAAGTTGGGTGTGTGATGGATGAGAAAGAAAAATTCTGGAGTGAGTTGGATGAAGTGGTGATGACTGTACCCAAGGGTGAAAGACTGGTGATTGGAGCAGATTTCAATGGGCATGTTGGTGAAGGGAACAGAGGGGATGAGGAAGTGATGGGTAGGTATGGTGTTAAGCAAAGGAACGCAGAAGGTCATATGGTAGTGAATTTTGTGAAAAGGATGGACATGGCTGTGTTGAATACGCATTTTAACAAGAGGGAGGAGCATGGGGTGACATACAAGAGTGGAGGAAGATGCACACAGGTGGATTATATCTTATGTAGAAGGGCCAGTCTGAAGGAGATTGGAGACTGTAAAGTGGTGGCAGGGGGAAGTGTAGTTAGGCAGCATAGGATGGTGGTTTGTAGGATGATATTGGTGATCAAGAAGAGGAGTATGAGTGTGAGGGCAGCACCAAGGATCAAATGGTGGAAATTGAAAAATGGTAATTGTGAGGTGATGTTCAGGGAAGAGTTAAGACAGGCACTGGGAAGCTGTAAAGAGTTACCAAATAGCTGGGTAACTACAGCAGAGCTAGTAAGAGAGATGTCTAGAAAGGTGCTTGGTGTAACATCTGGAAAGAGGAAGGAGGACAAGGAGACCTGGTGGTGGAATGAAGAAGTACAGGAGAGTATACAGAGAAAGAGGTTGGCGAAGAAGAAGTGGGATTGTCAGAGAGATGAATAAAGTAGACAAGAGTATAAGGAGATGAGGTGCATGGCAAAGAGAGAGGTGGCGAAGGCTAAGGATAAGGCGTATGATGAGTTGTATAAAAGGTTGGACACTAAGGAGGGAGAAAAAGACCTGTACCAATTGGCTAGACAGAGGGACCGAGCTAGTAAAGATGTGCAGCAGGTAAGGGTGATAAAGGATAATGAAAGAAACGTACTCAAAAGCAAGGAGAGTGTGTTGAGCAGATGGAAAGAGTACTTTGAGGGGCTGATGAATGAAGAGAATGAGAGGGAGAGAAGATTGGATGATGTGTGGATAGTGAATCATGAAGTGCAGTGGATTAGCAAGGAGGAAGTAAGGATAGCTATGAAGAGGATGAAGAACAGAAAGGCTGTTGGTCCAGATGATATACCTGTGGAAGCATGGAGGCGTTTAGGTGAAATGGCAGTGGAGTTTTTAACTAGATTGTTTATTGAAATCTTGGAAAGTGAGAGGATGCCTGAGGAATGTAGAAAAAGTGTTTTGGCATCGATTTTTAAGAATAAGGGTGATGTGCAGAGCTGTAGTAACTACAGAGGGATTAAATTGATCGGTCACAGCATGAAGTTATGGGAAAGAGTAGTGGAAGCTAGGTTAAGAAGGGAGGTGATGATTAGTGATCAGCAGTATGGTTTCATGCCAGGAAAGAGCACTACAGATGCGATGTTTGCTTTGAGAGTGTTGATGGAGAAGTACAGAGAATGTCAGAAGGAGTTGCATTGTGTCTTTGTGGATTTAGAGAAAGCATATAACAGGGTGCCTAGAGAGGAGTTGTGGGATTGTATGAGGAAGTCAGGAGTGTCAGAGAAGTATGTAAGAGTGGTACAGGATATGTACGAGGGGTTCTACCTGACATAGTCGAAACCACACAACACCGACAACCACATCACCGACACCACATATTCGACAGTCCATAAACACGAAACCACACATAACCGAACACGAAACCCCATACACTGCACACACCACAATCACAATTAAAACAAAACACATCCCCATTCCACAAACCACACACACAACACAAGCACACCAAAAACGAGGGTACTGTGACAGCGGTGTGGTCTGCGGTAGGAGTGACGGATGCGTTTAAGGTGGAGGTGGGATTACATCAGGGTTCAGCTCTGAGCCCTTTCTTATTTGTAATGGTGATGGACAGGTTGACAAACGAGATCAGACAGGAGTCCCAGTGGACTATGATGTTTGCAGATGACATTGTGATCTGTAGTGAGAGTAGGTAACAGGTGGAGGAGACACTGGAGAGGTGGAGATTTGCTCTAGAGAGAAGAGGAATGAAGGTCAGCAGGACTAAGACAGAATATATGTGTGTGAATGAGAGGGAGGATAGAGGAATGTTGAGGAAGCAGGGATTAGAGGTGGTGAAGGTGGATGAGCTTAAATACTTGGGCTCAACAGTTCAGAGTAATGGTGAGTGTGGAAGAGAGGTGAAGAACAGAGCACAGGCAGGATGGAGTGGGTGGAGAAGAGTGTCAGGAGTGATTTGTGACAGACGAGTACCAGTAAGAGTGAAAGGGAAGGTCTACAAGAGGATAGTGAGACCAGCTATGTTATATGGGTTGGAGACAGTGGCATTGACAAAAAGGCAGGAGTCAGAGCTTGATGTGGCAGAGTTGAAGATGTTAAGATTTGCACTGGGTGTGATGAGGATGGACAGGATTAGGAATAAGTATATTAGAGGGTCAGCCCAGGTTGAAAGGTTTGGAGACAAAGCCAGAGAGGCAAGATTACATTGGTTTGGACATGTGCTGAGGAGGGATGCAGAGTATATTGGGAAAAATATGCTAAGGATGAAGCTGCCAGGTAACAGGAAAAGAGGAAGGCCTGAGATAAGGTTTATGGATGTGGTGAGAGAGGACATGCAGGTGGTTGGTGTGACAGAGCAAGATGCAGAGGACAGGAAGAAATGGAAACAGTTGATCTGCTGTGGTGACCCCTGACGTGAGCAGCTGAAAGAAGAAGAACAGTAATGTCTTGCAGAACATTTTCTCCTTGTAAAAAACATAGTACCATTTCATCTTACACCTTCTTATTAGAAGCTTAGTTATGTAATACTAATATAACAGCAGATTATGAACAAATTTATTGTCTCCATTTGTGTATCTCACTGCCCTCCCTATCTTTTTTCTTATTTTATCAGTTAATTTGCATTTCTTTATTTTCTCTTTCTCCCTCATTTATGGTCATTTTTCCACAGGTCCAGAGATCCCAGGCAAGAGCAGCCTAACCACATTCCAAATACCAACATGCCAAACCAAAGCAGCCACCAAGCAGTAAATAAAGTGAATAAAAATGTCAGAAACAACTAAAACAACTTTAATAAACACAATATACTCTTATTCAACTTATGAATGCAAATCTGTAACTTGATTAGGGTATCAACCAAATCAAATTTCTGGCTAGGTATAAAAATAGAGAAAAGTGATCACAGGTAATAGCCAAATTGCTGTAATTAAATATTTTGTACCCTTTATGGTCATGCACAATGCCATTGGTGACATTGACAAGGGAAACCTTGATAGTCTGTTTATCCCCTACTCTCAATATCTCATCTGGGATCTGTTCCAGCCTCTCATTTTCTCTGGTTGATCTTCCCCATAATTCACTTCCCTATTCTGGTTTGCAATTCTTTGGGACCTCCGCAGTCATGGAAACTTTAATGGGGCATTAACTCTGTACAGATCTTTCTCGGATACTTTGTCATTGTTGTCAAAGTCAGGATTTATTACTTCCATGTAAACATCACCTTGTCTAAAGTAAGTGCCTACCTTAATTCCTGAAATCTCTGTACTTTGCACTAGAGGTGGTGTACATCGATCGGACATTGATACTGAATCAGTGCAGGGGGCATGTTGCAGTAGTGCTTGCAGATCTGTAACATGCCCCCTGCACTGTCAAAGTGCTGTACGGCGCATTTTATATCCTTTCAATGTTCATGGCCACTGAAAGAGTATTTTGTAGGGAATGCAATGGAGGGCGTGTGTGAAAGGAACTGTAACACACCCCCTCCATTGTCAAAGTGCCGTATGGCACATTTTAAAATTCTTTCAGTGTCCATGGGCACTGAAAGAGGATTTAAATGGAATGCAGGGGATGTGTGACAGGAACTGTAACACACCCCCTGCATTGTGAAAGTTCTGTACGGCACTTTACAGTAAAAAGTGTGTCCTTGGACACACACCTCTCAACCTCTTAGATCAAGAAATCTGGAAAAAAGTCATAAAATAAAAGTGGGACAAAGCTCCAAAAATAGGTGAACTTTTTAAATATTGCTCTTATAAACTTAGAAAGTTGATAGAATAACAGGTTTTGCATTAGCATGCGTTTTCTGAAGGGTATGCAGAGGGAAGCTCCAATGTCTGCCTATCATTTTCAGCTGCCAGTACTAAAAGTGGGGCAAATGCCCAGAAATAGGGACATACCAAATTTCAGTATTTCGAAATCATAAAGTCAAAGACTCAAAATCGCAAAAGTGCATAATCGCGAATTCGAATATCTCAAATTCGCGGTTATGGCTTACAGTACGTGGCGTGCGGTGTTGGGAGTGTATTGTGGTTCATTTTGTGTATGGATATAAGTGCAATTGAAGGTAAGTGAGTGTTTTGTAAGGGTTTTGTGTGGGAATTTGAGTGTGTCTGAATGTGTGTAAGTGTTGGAATGTGTGGGTGTGTGTTTCCTTTTTGTGTCTGTTTGTGCAATCTCAGAGTTATTGTATATAAGTAGGAGGGTGGGGGGCACAGCCTCCCCACATGGGGGGTGCATGGGTACTTGCCCCCCTGCTTACATGTAGTGTAGGTTTGTTTGTGTTTTTGTGTTTGTGTGTGTTTTGTTTGTTGTAGTGTGGGTTGGATGATGTATGTGTTGTGTGGTGTATGGTGTGTATGTGTTCGTGATTGTGAGTTTTGTGTACTTTCAGGATTATGGACGTTTGACTTTATGATTTCGAAATACTGAAATTCGGTATTTCAGTATTTTGAAATTATAAAGTGAATCCATATATATATATATATATATATATATATATATATATATATATATATATATATATATATATATAGTTCAATAAATAAGACAGCATAATTGTTTACTGCCATTAGGTTTAGTGTGTTCTGAGTCTACTAAATAAATTAAGTTTGTCAGACCAATATTGATCTACAGGATATACAGTACTACTGAATGTAGAATCTCAACTGTAATAAAGCACTGTGTCATGTTACTCAAATGTTGTGTTTAATGTGGTATGTTGTTGAAGAAATAGAATGTGTACAGGTGCTTCACAGCAAATATGGCTTTGACAGCATGCATTAACTGAAGTTGTTCTGATAACCAGCTGTTATGCAAAACTGTAGATTGTGGAGCTGTAAAACAAGATATAAATGAAATATGAAATATGTCCTGCACTAAGATCTGAACCTTGAATAGTAATGTGTAATGTATTATAGTGTGTCCTCCCTGCAGCATTGCCTTGTATTAACCTTTGCATTCCAAATCTTATTATTTCAAAGGATTAATACACAGTACACTATCTGTCATGCATGAATCTCAGGCATGTATGTTCAACTGTCACTGCAATTTTTTGTGACACTACACTTAGATTACAAAGTCAGACTGTCTAACCAAGTGAGTATTAGTCAGAAATCAGTCAAGCAAGAGACAGCAGTTTCCCAGTAGCTCGGTGTGATGAGAAGGGGCTATGTCATTCATTTTTGCACACACAGACCAAAGTTGGAATCCAGGGAGTGGTACTAAGATGTGTGAATATTTACATTCAAGTAATCTTGAATATTTGTAGAAACAGTCAGGTAGTGTTAACAGGTATGTTCTCCACAGGTCTTACAAATGAAGAAATGTTTGTAGTAGCTGTATGAAGGTTATACTAATAAACTGTGTACAACTGTTCCAGTGTCCAGCCCCATGCCTGCAAATGACAGCAGGATAGGTACATACACCATGTGCTTTTTCCGATACATGTCTCTGAAGTGTCACACTGTCACGGCTAGTGATCATTGCTGTCAATAACCTTGGACACAGATATGAATCCAGGTGAAGTATACCAGTAGCACACTCACACAACATCAGTGCATGGTACCCCGTCTTTGTCATATATGTAACCCTGACATGTACGAGTCTCCTCTAGTCATGTACCCAGAGTTGCCACAGTTTTCCCCATACCATTCCAGTTTAACAGATGTGTATGTGCTACAGAAGCTATGGGCCACAGGTCAATGTAAAGTGAAGACAAACCTGTAGAGTATTGAGCAGTACAGCTGTGAAAAACAGAAGCCTGTACAGTTGTTAATGGACTTTTTTACTCTCCCTCCACCCCCTTATCTGCATCAATAATTATTATTAATATATTACGCATATGTTGTTCTCAAAACCTAATGCTGGGACTTGTGTTCTATTATTGTTCATATATTTAATTGGTTGCATATTAATAAACCTTGTTCAAATACCATTTTTGGTGGCCTGTTTCTGTAAATGTAATTGGCATGCTGTAACAATACTGACTATTATTCCATTTATGAATGTGTTTTGTTTGCTATGCAATTGCTTCAATTCTATTGTTCTGGGTTAACTGGAACACCCACACATGCTGTTATAACTAATTTTGAATAAGTTTTGTTCATGACTAACTAATACATTTTGAAAAACCTCAACAACGGCTCTGTAGCTCAGGGGTTAGAGCACTGGCCTTGTAAACTAGGGGTCATGAGTTCAAATCTTTTCTGAGTCTGTATTTCCTTAGTATCACAGGCATAAAGCAGATGCCCTATGCTGACTGCCTTAAAAAACTCCATCTATACTCTGTTGCATATCCTCTCTACTCAGAGGTGATCTCTGCTTAACATACAAGGCCATGTCAAACCCAGAGCTGTTGGACATGCTACACTTAAAGAAATCCCAATCCCTCAGAGCCACATGCTCCAGGGATCTAAACCTTGTCATCACAATAAACAAAACATGCTGGAGGGATAGGTTTCTGGCCCAGAAACTCCCAAGACTCTGGAATAGACTGCCCATACATGTCAAGCAGAGTGCCTCTTTGGCCTTCTTCAAAAGGCACCTTGATGATTGGATGGGAGAAAGGAAATTCACCCTGGGGATCACGTCAGTCACCCTGTTAGACAGGGATCCTGGGAAGTAAATTGTGTGGGAAGAAATAGCCAGGGAATTGTTATGGCTAGGCTTGTATAGGCCCTAGGGCTGTTAGCCTAGCACCAACCTATGAACCACAGCACATTTGGGAAGGCAGTTCCCAGTGGATCTGCCTGTCCTTCCTCATCTGGCCAAGGCACCAGGCCCCAGTATGTCTGGGACCCAACCTGGAACTCCCTCTTCTGCTGGTCCTGCACCACCCTCGGGTGGAACTGCCTCAGGGGACAGGGCCCAGCCCCTGGGTGCAGGCATGGAGTGGAACCAGTCACCTACCAACAGTTCCGAGGTATGGTGCGCAGGGTCATCCAGAGTTGGATGTATGCCTGAGCCAGATCGAGGGCAGACTGGTGCACCTAGAGGTGCAGCCTGCCACTGTTGTCCAGCCCCCAGCACAGCCACCTTCGGGGCCATGAAGGGGCAGTGGTGACTGCCCATGGATGAGGACCTCAGTCCCACTGTTTCCATCTGGGGGCACATGGGCCCAACCAACATCCCCGTCCAAAGTGTTTACACCCCTCATGTGTCATACACCGACCATGTCTGCTGTCTTCTCTGTCTGCAAAAGCAACCTCTCGTACCGAACCCACCTCTTCAAATATACGTACAACCCTTCCACAACATCCCACTCTCACCTTAAAAAACAAAATGTCCCGCAAAAAAATATTGCTCCATACATAGCTCTCCAGTTTGCCTCCATGTACACTGGCATTAATCAATTTACCCTTGAATTACTCAACCATTGTATATTGCCCACACCCCTCCCTGTGTGGTGTGAGGTCTAAATTCCAAATTGTCCACATCATGCACAGCTGTTGCTGCAGAAGAAATGGAGAGCTATGGTCATTTCCTACACCTGTCCTGCACATTCCTGGCTGCCTTTCACATTATTTTCCTCCTGCTAGCCCCCATTTCACCACTTTCCTATCACCCTTTTTTCTTTCTTTTTTGAAATTAGCACAGGTTAAAGGAGGAATAAGTAGTGCTAAGCTAAGCGAAAACAAACTAAGCACTGCTTGGCATTGTTGAGCATCTCACAAACCCACTTAAAACTGCTTTAATCATTCTAACTCATTCAGCCTCTCTTCTGCCCAGCAACCAAACAACAAGCCCTGCCAGGTCTCAAACCCAGGACTCTGTACACTATAGTCAAATCAATGGATGACTACACCATACAAGCTGCGATATTTACTCATGATTTTGTAAATATATCATGCATTATGATCATTTAACATTAGGGGAAAAAGTCATCATTGCTAAGTCTTGAGCTCAGGACCCTGTGCACTACAGTCACAGCAACATACCACTACAACATCTAAACTGTCAAGTTTCATAATGCTTTTGTAAATATATCATGCATTACGGTCATTTAACATTAAGGAAAAAAGTCATCACACCCAATTCTCCATCCCACAGCCTTATGCACTTGAGTCAGAGCAATGCACCACTAAAGCAAACCAGCTCTGGGGAATTAGCAATGCTTTTGTAAAGATATCATGCATTACATTCATGTAACAGGACAAGAATTAAAAACATGCAGATTATTACACCCAGGACTTTCTGCACTACAGTCACAGCAACACCAGCACACCAAATAGCTGTAGGTAATTACTGATGCTTTTGTAAAGATATCAGGCACTACAGGGGTGTGACTGTAGGGAAAACAAAATACATCACTGCCAATGTTTGAACCCAGAACTCTCCGAACTACAGTCAGAGCAACATACCAGTACAACAACTGACCTCTGGAGTAGCACAACAGTTTTCACAAACATATCCTAATTGCCAGTCGCATAGTAGTCCAATATATAGTGGCCCAAATCACACTGTACTTGGGCGTCTGATGCAGATACAGAAGCAGTACACAGACAAATAAATGCTGCTAGATGTACAGGAGGCCTACAAAATCAAGTAGAGCCGACAACTGCACAGACTGCTGCTGAATATACACAGTTCTGCCCCCTATTTATGGCAGGGTTGTCATAACACCTACCCTGTCTTCCCACATACTGGGAAGCCAGTGCAGATTGGGGTTACAAAACCATGACAGACAGCTCTGTCAACATCATACCGATCGGAGCACACATGTCCATGCAAATCCTGTGTTACATAGCATATGCATGCACACATGTTTTACAAATACACATGCCAGATTAATGTCTCATTAGCTCTATCTGTAATATTTCTAGCATCTGTCACATCTAGATACCCACAGTCCTGGCATGAACAACAGTCTGTGGCATGATAACTGCAGGCATGTCAATACCACATAGGAATAATTGAACCCTGTAATATCCTGTGAAACTGGTTGCCCCTACCGCAGTCAATGCCACCCACAGTAACACTTTAAAGGCCTGCAGGGTGGAACACATCTCGCAACTATGAATATGTGTAGTAAATGTTGACTACCACTCTCTGGATGGCACTATTATGTAAAATATGCACCACAGCCACATGCCTCACCTGGACTGGTGTGGGTACCCTCAACCAGGTCATGCTGGGACACAATAGCTGACACCGCACCCTCACTGACAGTAACAGCTTGCTCTCCCCCAGTGTCTTCACAATCTCTAGTCTGACTTCTGGCCAGAATGCAGCAGCTGTGACCTGCTACATATGCAGCAGTATGTCCAGCTACCTGCTACAGATCTGACCTTCCTCACAAACACCTACAGCAGGGCATCCACCCAAAATCCAGACATAAAGGTTTGAGGGGGGGGTGTTGAGGTTTTAAGGGACATTTGTCACAATCTCCCCCTACAAACACACCCAGCTGATAGACCAGCATCAACTGTAGCAACATACACAGTCAGATAGAAAAGGATGTATCACACTCACATCTGCCTATCTCCCTACTCAGCCCAACAAACATTTACACAGTACACTGCTACACAGTCTTGAAAGTCTGTTAACAATGGCCAGACATATCTCTAAACTGTACAGATTTCCACAGAATGTCCAGATTTTTGGTTCATTTTATGGCCTGTTACTCATACCATTTCTGGGATTCTGCTACATCACTGGGATGATATCAGGAATGAAGTCACTAAATAATGATATTAGTTTCAGACTTCAAATCCCTCAGAAAATGTATGTCCAAACAAATCCTGTTACTCTAGCAAGTTTCTAAATGTATAACAGCAATACTTACAATCTGCCCCGAATTTTGGAACTTTGTCCCCCCATTTTGTTGGGCTTTCTCCATATTTTTTGTGCTAAAAGGTTGACAAGTATGCAGACATATCATGCAAAACTGTGGACATAACACATCAATCCAAACAGTGGACAGTATTTCCACCTGCCCTCTGTGATGCTGTACCTCCCACACCTCGATAATTTTCTTCTCCCTGGCCAGAAAAAGGGGCAAGGCCCACATGAAGAACTTAACTATAGCACTTTGTTGCCATGGCATTGGCTAATGGAAAGATAACACAACTGTTCTGGATGCAATTAGCAAGTGGGAGACACAGACTGGTGCACAGGCCATCACCTGCTCATGAGTATTACCTACAAAAGGCAAGTTGCTGCCTATGCCAAACAGGTCTGAAACTTTTTCCTGAAAGACAGACTGTGAATCTGGAAAACAATCTTTGCATATTTCTTCCCCGAAAAGAGTACAGCACTATAACAGATATGTCAAACAATTAAGCATGTAATTGAATGCAGATGGGGGGATGCAGTCATGGGAAATAGGAAATTAAACAGTAGGTCTCAACAAGACTTGCTGGATTGACATGTTGATGTTAGTTTGCTGTCCAACACCTATGGCCACCCCTAATGGCTCTGTCTGCAGTGATATAGATCACAGCTCTGGCATCCGAGTCACCCCAGCAATGGTCAGCTCACATATGACTACTACTGGATTGTCTGTTGTACAATACTTACTATGACATTGCCAGGCCAGCTACCTGGGATGTTGTAAATATCTATATGTCTGTTGTGAATATTGCTATGATACATATGCTTGTCCTACAAATGTAAGAAACCTATATAGGTTATGTGGATAGTAAACAACTGGTGCAGAAGTGTGTGCTAAACTGTATGTTATGTACTGAGCTCATATGTCTCGACTGTCCCGGGTTTTGCAGACTGACCACATGTTTGCCTCATATCTGTAGTCATTTTCTCATACAGTTGTATTTTGTCTGGCAAATCACTGGCAAATCATTAAAGACTGAATTCATAAAATAATAGCATACATTTGAATGTCAGATGTCATATCCTTCAGAGTATTCCTGTGAATGCAAAACCTACTTTACTATCAACTATCTGTGTGTTAGAGCAATATTTATAAAGTGTCACTATTTTTGGGCCTTTGCTCCCCATTTATTTGTGCCTTTGTCCAGATGTCTTGTTCTAACAGGTTGAGAGGTATGACTGAGCTGCAAGAGTGTAAACATGGTGTGCCATACTGACAAAGAACAGAAATGTATATCAAGTATTACCTGTGCAAATGTATGCATTAATAGTAGAAGCTGGAAGCCTCAAACATACAGACATGAGTTGCAAAACATCAAATAAATAAGCTGTACTTGTTTTACAAATGTGTTATCTCAGTTTCAGTGCAGCAAACAGACATAAATGTCTACAGTTATATGTTTTTGTATTGCCTTGAAACATAAATAATTACTGGGTTGAAAATGGAAACGTGCTTAACTGTGTTATGACTTCCAGTCTGCTACACACACATCAGACAGATATGTACTCCTGACACAGAGAAGTATGTTAGTTGCTGTTAGCCTGTGAAATGAAGGCAGGTGACAAACATTGATGTAATATGAGATAATGCAGGATTAATGTGGATTATAACTTTCTGACCTGTCTCACACAAACAACTTTGCATGTTATATAGGAACTAGTCAAATGTGGCATTGTTTACATATATATGGGAATATGGTATATCTGTCTGACGTTTGTGTGGTCTGCATTGTTCTATCAGTCATCTCTGCTTGTAATTTAGAATTGAAGCTCTGTATTTAAGCTTTGATGACTTCTATGTTGTATGTTATTCTAATAATACATTTGTTTGGTTATATGTATTCTGCTCTGTTGTCCTTTTAACAGTTCTTAGCTAGGGTCTGTTAAAAAAAGTTACAAAAGAATTCCTTTGAAACATGTGAATAGCAGCAGTTAAGTAGTGTGAGGAGATGAGACAGAGCATTCCTCTCTTAATTACAAATATCTGTAGTTAGCTGAAGTGTTTTAGTGTTGTGCAGTGCTCTGAGTATTATGAGTATTAGTCATCCCTGCATTTAATGTTGATTTGAAGCTCTTTAGTTAAGCTTTGGTCACATTTATTTTGTATCTTACTCCATTATTACATCAAAAATCGGTGACCTGGAGTTTCGCTGTTTTCAGATTTTGCTTTTTATGTGTCATCAAAACGTATTCGCTGTAATGCCATTTTGACAATATAATATAGACCCATTCCCCTACACCCTAGTGGCAGGAGTGTGCAGTTTGAAGTTGTGTGAATGAAGACTGCTGAAGCAGGGCTCTGTTCTGAGCTTTAGTACTGGTTAATTGGTAAATCTGTTTAAATTCACTTGCTCTTGTTTGCTATGCTCATTTTTAAGTGTGTATCTGCTCACCTGTGTTACACTGACCTAAACAGAGTTTAAGTATCTTTAGCATAGTCTCATTACAGGTTTTACTGCATTTACATCTGTTTGTGTGATTCCTATGTTTCCTGCTACTCCATCAAGTGTTGGCCAGGGTCTGCCTGCACTTACTGGGAGTAGGTGAACTGGTTGGCGGTGATCTGTCATAGAGTATTGAGCTAAGAGCTCAGGGACAAGGGTTGATTGGTCACTCCCAGTGTTCCTATTTTACCTTAGTTTTTTGTGGTATTTAAACCCATCATGTGCATGACTTTGTGCTTTTTTGCAGTTTTAACCCTTTGAGAGGTATCTCAGTTGCATTCCTTTCCCTTACCAGCACTTGTGTGTGAGTGAGGCCCTCGCCTGTGGGTACCTTCTTGATGTTATCCAGCCATACTCAAATCTATAGGTGTTATCCTCAGATAGTACCCACTCTACTATTCCTGACATCTCTTCCACAGATGCTGATAACCATGGACGGAGAATTTCCTGTGCTTTCTCATGCTAGTCTGGTTGATATGGGCATCCTGACACAGTGTAGCAACTGCCTTATGTACACAGACAACACTCTACTACTACCACCTAGGAGCACAATATGTGAGAGATGCAATCACATTAAGAACCTAGAATCCTTGCTGTCTCACTCACAAGACAGTAAATGATTGACAGACCATAATGCTTTGCCAGAAATGGCTTTCATCTGTCTCAACTAGGCTTTAGGCTTCTGGTAAAGGCACTTGCCTCCCGCATAGTGCCTTTTTTAGGCAAAATCATGAGAACAAAATTACCATCATGAAACCTTATTATAAACAAAATTTAAAGGCAATGCTGCTAAATGCTAGGATTCTTAGCATGAAACTGCAGTCATTGCAAGCATTCTTTCTCCAGGAGGATGCTGACATTTGTGCAGCCACTGAAACCTGGGTCGACGTTGTGGAGAGCATGCTAACCTTGCCAAGTGACCCATCCTACAATACTTTCAGACCCCAAATAGAGGGCTACAAAGCCAAAGGAGGTGGAGTTTCAAACTGTATCATAGACATACACACCTCCAGGCTGGTCATATGGTATGATGCACAGGAGAAACCCTAAGTGCAGTTAATTGTTGACAAAACGCCCATTGAAATCATAGCTAGCTACAGCCCTCCAACCAAGACTCAGGACACCCACTCTACCTATCTGGACTTACTTGAATCCATCAAGATTCAACCCTCTACCTTGATCCTAGGTCATTTTAACTACCCAACCATAGAGTGCAAGACCTATTCTACCCAAACATGAATGCACAGAGATTTCTCTGCTTTGTCAATACCAGTGCATTGGATCACCTGGTCAACACGCCTACGAGAGGTGAAAATATCCTGTACCTGGTCCTAACCAACATGAGTAGCCACTGTAGCACTCCTACAGTATCATCTTCTTGGTAAGATCTGACCATAAAGCCATCACTTTTGAGGTTACCATCTCCCCTGCCCACCCCCCTTGTCAGAGTCAAACAAAAACACTTTCCAAAGCTGACTACAATTTCCTCAGAGCAGGTATACGTAGCTTCACAGCCATTGCCCCTCAGTTGGAACTAGCAGTAATGTCCAAGCCTACACCAAAAAACTATATCAGCACCTACATAGCTGTATGGACTCAGCACTATCTGACAGGACAAAATCATCTCCCTCAAGGTAGAGTAAACATGTGTGGTGGACAGCAGCAATACACAAACTCCATAATAGATGGAAATATTTGTTGTACAGGGCCAAGAAGGAGCAGGTGCCATATTGGAAGCAATCTCACCTTTGTCTGAACAAGCAAATAAGGTCACAGGTGAATTACTGTAAGGCTAACTTTGAGTGCAAATTGGACACATCCACCAAGAGCAATCACAAGGCCTTCTTCACATATGTCTGCAATCTCAGACACAACATCCAAATCCACTCTGTACTGGTGATCAATAACACTACATACACATATGCCATAGATATAGCCAACCTGTTGTAGACAGGTTAAGTGAAAACCTCACCTTCCTGTCCCTGCATCAGTAAACAAGGACATCCCCAGCATCTACCCCCTCCTCTCATCATCATGGAGAAGGTCCTTAATGTCCACTCAAAGGCAACAAATTGAAGTCTCCATGGGACCTGATAAAATCCCTGTCTGTATCCTACATGAACTCAGGCATGAGCTCTCAGCTCCATTACATACCATAGTCAACCAAAGCCTGAGCACCAGTGTCATCCCAGCTGCATGGTGGACAGACACTGTCATCCCTCTACATAAAAGTGGAGCATCCACTGACCCAGGCAATCATATGCACATCAGCCTAACTAGCCTGATCTGCAAGGCCATGGAATGCATTATCAAGGACCTTATAAGAAGGGACATTGGCAACCTCAAAATGCTTGACCCCACACAGTTTGGTATTGTCAAAGGGAGATCAGACCTGTTAAACTTGGTTGACTTCTTTGAAGCAGTCACCAAACACATGGACTAGGGGAAGACAGTGCACACTGCCTACCTTCAGCTAGCCAAAGCCTCTGACAATATTCCCCATTCATTCATAATACATAAGCCTACCATGCTAGGCATCAACTCATATGTTACCAGATGGTTAGCTAACTGGCTCAATGCTAGAACCCGCTCAATTAAAGTAGTGGAAGCCACCTCTAGTAGCAGACCCGTAAAGAGTGGTGTACCCCAAGGATTGGTCTTGGGTCCTCTACTGTTTGGGATATACATTTTTGAGGTGCAAACCAAAACCAGTGGTCTGTGGCTGACCAGGTTTACAGATGACTGCAAGCTGGGCACTGTCTCACATTCCATTAGTGATGTGACCATCCTCCAAGAGGCCCTGACCCAAAGTAATGACTGGTGCCAGAAGAATTGCCTCAAACTGAATGTCAGGAAATGCATCATTATCCCCAATGGGGTAAATGTCATCCACACTAATTATGACAGTAATAATAATGTACTAAGCATGCAATTAGTCATGTGGGACCAGGGCACCCAGGTTGATAGCAACTTGACAGTTTACCACCACATTGGCAACATTGTACGGAAGGCTGTCTACATGGCCCACCTCACAAATAAGGATATGTCATCCAGGAACCAGGAGGTCATAACATCCCTGTTACTCCTCCCTTATCAGACTCATTACTGAGTACAATGCCTCCTTTTGCATGTACATTGCCAAGCACATGCAGCAGTTGCAGAAACCACAGATGTTCCTGACCGGGAAAATCCAGGGTCCCAAACACCTATCCTATACAGATAGGCCAAAAGCCCTGTCTCTCTACTCAGTCTCATACATACTGATCATAGGTGACCTGTGACTGTCATACAAGCCTATTTCTGACCCAGCCTTGATGGAGTTGCTGCATATCCATAAGACAAATACCTCACTCATGCAACCCGCATGCGAAGCCCTCACCTGGTTTGTGACATGAATAGTACTTGTTGGCAGGATAGATTTGTGTCCCAAACACTACACTGTCTGTAAACTACACTCCCTCCCCATATCTAGCAGAGTAACTCTCTAGCCCTCTTTAAGAAGAAGCTGGACAACTGCATGAGAAACAGGAAATACACCCCTGGGATCCCACCTGTGTCCCTGCTAGACAGGGGAAACAGGTACTGATTTTGATGGAACATGTGCGAAAATCTTGACTAGGCTTATTTGGGGATCCGAGCCAATAGCCTACTATCATCCTATGAAACTATGCAAATAGTACTTTACATGTTTCCTGTATGTACTGCAGGCTGTCCTACAATGTTGTGAGTCTGAACTGTGTAGTTACTGTATTGCTAGAGAATTCTCTTGTTCCCTTATTAGTTATTATCAAATATCGTTACACCTTGTCATTGTGCCTGGTCTGTATAGCACTAAGTTAGCTCTTAGACCACTTGCATATGCACTTGGCAACACTGTATAGCCCACACCAATAGCCTTTGTCTTGGTCACACTTACCATTTTGCTAATAGGCTCATCACACAGTAGAATTCATCACCTTTTGTTGATGGCCTTACATTAGCAGTTAAAGAGCTGGATTGAGGCAGTCAGCACTACCTTAAAGTCTGGGCTAAAGGGGCCATAGGTAGCAAAGTTGTGCCAGACTTTACCAGGAGTGTGTGTGTGTGTGTGTGTGTGTGTGTGTGTGTGTGTGTGTGTGTGTGTGTGTGTGATTCAAAAATCAAATAGCAAATTGTGTGCGTCAGCTACTTGGGCAAGGATCCAAAGTACTGGTTGGACAGAGAGGGTGATGGATGTTTTCGATTGACTGCTCTGCTGAGATGTTAACCTCATAGCTGTGCCAGTGGGTAGTGCTACTGGGGATGTGGAGAGAGACAGAGAAACCAGCTCTACACTGACTGTGATCTCTGTGTACTCTGAAGGGTAATTTTACTTTAATGTGCATGTACTTGTAATCCTCCCATTGTGTACATCCCTCACTGGTGGTAGTGGCGAAGACTAAGGCTCCCTGATGACTGAGCCAGTGCAGGCGTGTCACACTGACAGTACGTACTGGTGGATACAGATGGCATATCACATCATGTACCGTCATTGAGCCCCTCTCAGTCTGACAATGCCATACAGGATTATGTCACAGATTGTTCAGGTCTCCCTGACCATTCCTGACATACTCTGGCTAAGTGAGTGTGTACTCCACACCTATATTTGATTGCTTGACACCTATGGTTAGCATACCTGGTGAACCTCTGCAGCAGGACAGCAAGTTATAGGTACTAGTAGTAGATGGATGCTGGCACTGGGTCAGCAGCAGCGCATGCATACTGAGCATACAATGTAAAGGAATGAATACAGTACCAAATATCTAAGTACCATCACTGTGTCACCAGGGGTCTGGCATGTCACAGACATTCCTCAAACTATGCAGACAAGCATCATGGATTGTCCAACTGGTGTCCAGAAATACCCATTTGTCTGGCAGGGGGATCTACATCTATCAGGCAAATGTACACATTCGGCAAACATCTGTGTACTGCAGATGTCAGACACTTATGAGTAGGTCACCCTACAACACATATGCACTTATCTCAGTTATTGTGTAGCTCAGATGTTCCAGGAATGTCCACATGCACCTGTAGGAGCACTCACCTATTTGTTGGATGTAGGCTGGAAGACATGGTACTGTAACGCTGGCAATAGGGGTCACCCAGCAGTCGATGACACTGATGTGTGTGGACACATAACAAGACAGTCTGTCACAGCAGACAGGCATCTTATGGTATTCCTGATACCATACAATGTTACTAAGCTATGGGTCCTAAGCAGCCATATCCCTAGGCCACTTGTTAGCCCATGTGTATGCAAGGCAGGAGCTGATGTCCCCGTTCAAAAGGGGCACCAGAGTATGTGCTGTTAATCATCCAGTTGACCAGGTTACACCTGCAAAGGTGCCCTGCCTGATGTGTACAGGGTGCCAAGTCCACCATAGGCTGATTGTGTGTGACACTCATCCAAGCCACCAACAAATCCAGTCCAGGTCATTCACCAGGTGGAGGTTTTGTGTGTGTGTGTGTGTGTGTGTGTGTGTGTGTGTGTGTGTGTGTGTGTGTGTGTGTGTGTGTGTGTTAACAGAGTGGAGCATGACTTGCACTCATGCAGCGGTCCTAGCAATGTGGAGTCTGTGATTGCTTTATAGCCTATAGGTGTACAGTAGATGTCAGATCACCTGGCATGCCTTGGTAGGGAACCTCTGTGATGTCCCCAGCTGCTGCATGTGCCATCTGATGTGAATGATGAATGCAGGATTATGCACATTAATGATCCTCATTGCAGGGAACATGAAACATCAGGATCAAGAGTGCAATGCATGCTGTAATGCCAGTATGGTGACACTACCCACACACACACTGTGCTAAAAGATGGCAGGGGTATGATGAGGGTGATAGTGGTGGATAGTGCTAGCAAATGTGGATATGCAGGATCTGTACATAATGGTGGCCAATGTATGAGGTCCTGTGATGTGTTTCCCTGTTCATGTCTTTCAGGTGGAATGTACAGGCAATGCCATCAGGCATTTTCCAAAGCCAAGACTAGTGAATGCGCTGTGACTCTATCACAGGGTCATGTTGGGGAAGAGCCGACAACAACTGCAGCAATAGACTGCCCTGTGGGTGGATCTGGTAGGGACGGTAAACAATGTTGGCCAACACAACCATACATATGAACAGGTCAGACATTGTGCCATTGACCTCATCCACAATGCCTTGCAAACAGCTGCAGCTGTGGCCAAGGATCATGCAGGCATAGGTTGTGGGTGTGGTATGCAAGCCCCACTGACAGCCACAGAAGAGTTCCTTGCCAACATTGGGGAACCCACTGCATCCCACGCAACAATCCAAACATATGTCGTGAAGGTGGGTGGCACAGAATCAACAGGCAAGGAGCATCCAGGTAAGGCCCCAGTGGACATCACATCAATACTGTATCATTCACAGTGGCATCATTGGCATATCTGGACACATATGTCAGGTGAAACTGCATTTGTGGGTGTGGTTTTGTAATGCACACAGGTACACAGCTATTGTTGATGACAGCAAATTGGGTAGTATCACAGCGTGTACTGTACATGATCAAAAATGCAGATTTTATCCTGTACCAATGCCACATGTCAATGTGCTGACAATACCTCTCCCTCACATCTACATAAGTCCCTCTGGTCTGGCTGGGGAACAGCTGCCTGAAGCTGGTGAATGTGGAAATGTCTTGTTGTGGCTCACAAATACCCTAGGCATGTTAAGGGCAGTCAATTTTCCATGCACACAACTGCTACACTAAGCCATATTGCAATATGTGCATGTTCACTTGTGGTGGGGTTAACTGCGGTGCATCACAGTGATCATCACAGCTGTAACATATTAGCACATGCACTTGTGTAGCTGTTGCCACTGTGCTATACAGGGGTAGATTAATATTGAGTACACGGGTGCACTGTGTGTTAGGTGTAGATCAATTGCATACTACCACTCCTAACATATCTTAGAAGTGTATTGTAGTAGCAACATTAAATGGACATTGCTGCACTGCATGTTGTTGAGGGCTTGTCTAGAGTTGTGGTCTGATTGTGTGTCATGCATGTCATCATTCAGAAATTGTGTGGTTTGTATAATTGTTTTGTGCCACCTCACGTGTGTGTGTGTGTGTGTGTGTGTGTGTGTGTGTGTGTGTGTGTGTGTGTGTGTGTGTGTGTGTGTGTGTGTGTGTGTGTGTGTGTGTGTGGATCAGCAAACATTATAGTGCAGGTATTAATTTAAATTTGTTGTCTTCCCCCACAGGTGAGCATGGGGGTTGGGGTCTCTCGCCCTCACAACCTGATGTCAGTGTCTTAGTGGACTCTGATGATGATGGTGGTCATAGTGAGGCACAGGTGGGGTTGTTGGGGGCTGAATCTGTGCCATTGGTTAATATCCCACTTTTAATCACAATGTCCCTGCACACAGTCTGTATGGCCTCACATACCCAGTCCCCAGCAGCCACAGATAATGGACAGTCAGAGGGTGGTGGCATGGAACAGGCTAGTGTGGTGACTATGGCAAGTGTGTCTGTAGACACTAGCCATAGCCAGAGAGCTTGTGAGGTCCCATACAGGCAGATTGACAGAGGTGATCGAAGGAGGACTGCTGCCCATCAAGCCTCTGTAACAAGTGTCACAGCAGGTGTCACCAGATGCATGTTTCGGTCAGTCATGGAGACACAGGCAAATTCTGAATGCTACACCAGACAGATGCTCTGGGTCATGAATGCAACATGTCCTGCCATGCATGATGACCTCCATGGCCTTGGCAATGGTATACGTCATTTTGCTGATGTTGTGGATAGACAGTGGGATTAGACATTGTCATTGCTCAACTGTGTAATGCCTGTCCCTGAGCAAGTGGTGAGAGTAGGGCATCAGAAATGTGGACGTAGGTTAGCAACAAGATCAGCTGAAAGACCACGTGGCCATGCATATTCACACTCGTGTAGTGGCAGTACTACCAGCACCACCGAAGGGAGGGTGCTGTCCACACTACAACAGAGCAGGTCATGGGCATGTGGTCCTGGCTGGTCCCATCAGGGACACAGATCCAGCAGACAGCAGTCACCATCAGGGAGAAGTACCGCATCTGGCCTTGGGGCTGCTGGTGTCAGTGAGACTCCTGGAAGAAACAGTTCCCATGTCTGTGGCCATAGATGGTGAACTGTACATCCTGCCACATACAGTCCACAACTGTCCAACCTGCTCTCTGTGTAGGGTAACCACATGGCTTGACTGTGTGCATAAACACACTCACACATCACTATCACAGGCAGGTTACCACCAAACACACACAGCTCCTCTGCATGGTCTAGTTGAACACCACCCCTCCAGACACACACACATGATGTCAACTGTATGGTCCAGCCTAGGCCTCTGGCAAATCCACACCACACCCTGTGCACGTGATGATACTTGTGCTACATCCCTGTTAACCATACCATTGATGCAGGTACATGCTAATATGGGTCTGATGCACAGGGTGAATATAGTACAGTGTAATAATGTAATGCTGTGTAAAGTGCTGTCTCCCGGCAATTGTCATGAGTACACATCAAAGTGTATGCACCTCTTTTGCCATGATGCATTATTGCTGTTAATACCACTGACTATCTGTTGTATCACATACTGTATTCTGTTTGCATTTCAGGTGTCTTTGTGTGTGCAGGCTGTGGGACTGCTGACATTACCAAAGATGAGTATGCAGAGTGGAAACAGTGACCTTTTCATAGCCAAGGTACAGCTGTATATGTACATGTTTACCAGGTGTGTATGCATGCAACAGTGGGTGAGGGACAATGGGAGCAGACAGTGTGACCTTGCATACATATACCTTGACACAGCTAGCTAGCCTTCATACATGTCACCTGGGTGCTCTGTAGTGCCACTGGTTCATACATATAGAGGAGGTTACTAGAGTACTGGCAGTATGTCCCTCACAAGCCTATTCATTACTTTGACCCCAACAGATTTAACTATCAGCACCTGTTTCCCCTGACATTGCTGGACACTGGTTGAACCCCTGGGACAGATGTATTTCCTTCCCATACATTCAACCTTGATGCAGTTGATGAGGGTATGCATGGTACTGTGTTTGACATGCTTGGGAGTGTATTCCTGACAGAGGGAAACCTCTGGTAGCCAAATCTAACTCTCCAGGATGTGTGTCTGCTATCTCATATGTGAGTCAGGCCTCTTGTGCTGGTAATGCACATGGAGTCATAATCTTCTACATGGGGCAGCTGTTAAAGGGCTGAGCACAACATTGCCATCTTGGCATGCCACAGACATCTATGGACAACATGATCAGTAACCAGTGGGACAGTACAGATTAGAGGCTGTCTGTGTGGAACAGGTGTTGAGGGCCATGGCTGACCTTTGCAGATGTTAACATAGTCTCTACAGATGCTGCAGATGCCTGCATAGGCATAGCCATGCTGCTAATGTATTGTACTGACTGAGGACTATTAAGAGGTAATGTCCTCCTTTGTCTGGATGCAGTCCCTTTAACCATGTAGTGAACCACATACAAGCAATTACTGATGACTGCCAATACTTGTTGCTTGAATGCAACTATGTTGCCATACAAGGTACCAAGGTCTGTCACCGCAGTCTGTGTGTTTACGGGGTTGGTATTGATGTGAGAAATAATGGGGACATGACCTTGCTGTATGGCATGCTGACACTGTCATCTGCATTCAGCTTGAGGCTAGGACCTTGACAGCATTCCATACACTGCTTGGCCCATTGCAGTGTGTAAACAGCAGTTTGTGGCTCAATGAGAGACTGGAAAATACTTACACTTCACACAGACTTAGGCTGTACCTACATATGTGGGTGGTGCCAATTAGTATTCATGCCTATATTCATGTGGATTATTGGGTAACCAGGTAGTCACAGGGCCTTCACATTTCTACATATTGCACACACATAGGTGGCACACAATGTGTGTGTGACATTATCAAATGTGGAGTGTGGGACACAACTTTTAGTAATGTAACAGTTGGCAGGACATACCATGTCCAAGGCAAGTGCAACACACAGGAATTCCTCTGGTTTGCTACTATGATACCTTCTTTGTGTGACATTACCTGAGCTTACAGTATTTGTCATAATATTAAGGTGCTTCTGATGTGCAAAAACTGCTCTATGGAATCAGTACAGAACTGTATGACATGTTTGTTGTCCTACACTCTTGGTACCTCTTTACTGTTTCAGTTGTTGTCACAAGTCACACCTTGCCAAACATGGACTGCAACTTGCAGGGTGGTACAGACATACCTCATAACTGTACAGATTTTCAACGAACGTCCAGATTTTTACCTCATATTTTTGGTCTATTTTCTCATAAACTTGTGTTTTTCTGGCAAATCATTGGCAAATCATTGAGGGTTGATGTCAACAAATAATGACAGACATTTGAGTTTCAGATTTCATACCCTTCAGAATATGTCTGCTAATGCAAAGGATTTTATTCTATCAACTCTCTAAGATTGTAAGAGTAATATTTTAAAAATGTACATATTTTTGGGCCTTTGTCCCCACATTATTTATGGCTTTGTAAAGATTTATTGCTCTAAGAGGTTGAGAGGTATGGGTATAGTTGGTGGCCATACCTGTGACCTCTGCATATGTCTGCAGATTGTTCTGATGTTTGATGCATAATTTCTTTCCCTCTGTCATAAAATTGTGGTTTTCTGGCCAACGTTTTGGAAAACCATGACAGACTGACATTACACATTAATGATGGATATTGTCATGTAACAACACAAATGCACGGCCTGTTCTGGTATCTACTTTCCATGTGTGTCACAGCAATATGTGAATGTTGTGCTCAGTGTTTGATGTTTGCCACAGTTTCCCATATGGCTTTAACCAGATGTCTTTCTGTGAGTGGTTGAGAGGTATGCTGATGGGCATAACACAGGTAGACTGCTGCAAGTGGATGTACATATATACATGCATACAGACACACACACACACAGACACACACACACACACACACACACACACACACACACACACACACACACACACAGACACACACACACTCACTCACTCATGACCTGCCCTTGCTGATAGTAGAACATCTAGCTGCCTAGTTTTAGAAACAATAGTGCTAGATAAATAACACAAACACCACAGAGCTACTGTAGTGTTGCAGTGTCTGCCACTATTATTCAAGTGGGTGACAACTGCGGGGGCTGTTAAGATTGCCAGTGGTGGGTTCACAGGTCCTTAACATGGTAGAGCCATCTGAAACACACACATGCATTGAAACACACATGCACACAGAGTTGACAC
This sequence comes from Protopterus annectens, assembly GCF_019279795.1. NCBI lineage: Eukaryota > Metazoa > Chordata > Ceratodontiformes > Protopteridae > Protopterus > Protopterus annectens. Next base: position 467,548,743 of record NC_056744.1, on the reverse strand, counting down.
TTTTCATATTAGATGACCCACCTATATAGTTATGTACAAAGCACACTGATATGACTAATGCATGTGCCACAGTGCCTTTGTGTTAGAAAATGTATAACTGTGCTTGTAAGGTGGATGACATCTGTAGGGGCTGCGACTAGATTGGCAGTGGGGGAGTGAACAGGGTGGAAGAAACACACAAAATGGTATAACCATCACATACACACAGGAAAGACAGCAACAGGGAATATGCATATAGAAACACATACACTCACACAGTAGGCAATAGTCAGATTAGAGCCCCTACCTATCCACTTGTATGCACTATAGTGCTACATACACATTACATGCACCACAGAGATTATATGCCTGGGACATACTACCTCTTACAACAATTAATCTTGGGAATGCCTTCATGGATGGTAGGATAAACTACCCAAAATAGCGACTGGTCTCATATATTGCTCTTACGAACCTGGACAAGTGATGGAGTAACACATTTTGCATCAGCATGATGTTTTACACAGATATGAAGTCTGATGCTGACATGTGTATCACTATGGCAATCGTTACATAGTTGGCAATGATTTGTCATAAATGCCCATTGTTAGGGTCCACAGACCACATATATGTTACAAACATCTGGATATTCTGCATACATCTGTACAGATGACTGGTATGGCCTGTAGAGTTTAACATGGTGCATGTAAGGTGGATGCCATTAACAGGCTCTTTAAAGTAATGCCATGGAGAGGTGGTACACAGGTCTTAAAACAGTATAACCAACATACACAAGAGCCACAGGGGATATGCTTCACACACAAACACACCCAGTACTACAGTTAACTGTACTGAGATTCAAACACTTACCTATCTACTTGTATGTGCTAGAGTGCTATCTACTTATCACACATGCCACAAAGCTTATAGAGCTGATAAGTGTCTAAAGGTACTTCTAAGGTGAATGACATCAGCAGCCCTTGTAAAATAGTGAAATAGGAAGTGTACTGGGTGGGAAAGGCCTCAAAATACTTTTAACTGCAAACACACACATAGACATTTGCTAAGACTGAGATTAGAAACCCTACCTATCTAGTTGTTTATACTATAGTTTTACGCAGTTATCACATGTGCCATAGAGCTTATAGGGTTGAAGGCTGCCCAAAGGTACTTCTAAGGTGAATGACATTAGCTGCCCTTGTAAAGTAGGGCAATGGGAAGTGTACTCGGGAAAGGCCTCAAAATACTTTAACCTACAAACATGCACATTTGCCAGGACTGAGAGTAGAACATCTGCCTATCTAGTTATTTGTATGATAGTGTTACACATTTATCGCACATGCCATGGAGCTTATAAGGCTGAAGGCTGTCCAAAAGTACTTATAAGGTGAATAACATCAGCAGGACTTCTAAAGTAGGCCAATGTGGTGTACTGGGTGGGAACGGCCTCAAAATGCTTTTACCTACAAAGACATACACACTTGCCAAGACTGAGAATAGAACCCCTGCTTATCTAGTTATTTATACTATAGTATTACATAGTTATCACACGCATCACAGAGTTTATAGGGCTGAAGGCTGTCCAAAAGTACTTCTAAGGTGACTGACATCAGCAGGACTTCTAAAGTAGGGCAATGGGAACTGTACTGGGTGGGTAATGCCTCAAAATGCTTTAACCTATAAACACACACATTTGTCAGGATAGAGATTAGAACCCCTACCTATCTAGTAACTTCTACTATAGTGTTACATTATTATCACACATGCCACAGAGCTTATAAGGCTGAAGGCTTTACAAAGGTACTTGTAAGGTGAATGACATCAGCAGGACTTCTAAAGTAGGGCAATGGGAAGTGTACTGTGTGGGAATGGCCTCTAAATTCTTTAACCTACCAACTCCAACACACACACACACACACACACACACACACACACAGAAAAAGGTGGGTGTTGTGAGATTACAACCCCTACCAAACTACTATTACACAATAGATCTCACCTTCATGCTGGCACATGCTACTGGTTACAACTGGTGTGCAATTGTCTGCAACAGGATATCACTCTATGCCTTTCAGGGATTCTCTGTCTATGACCCTCTCTCTGTCTGTGTCTCCCTCTCTATCACTGTCTGTCTCTCTCTTCCCCATACGTATATATGTGCACATGCTGAAATATATTTATATGTTGCCCATATATATGTATGTGTATCACACTCAACAGATGCATATATAGCACATATGTGCCACCTAGAAATAGCTAGGAGTAATCCTGTGCGATGGGTCGAGGTAGAGACAGTTATAGTGTACATAGCTGTCTGTATGCAAAGACATATATACACAATACAGTTGTATAGTCCGATGTGGGCTTAGACATGGGCTGTAATTCTTTAAGTGTAGGAGCATGCCCAGTATTACCTTCCATAGTAATAGTAGGAGTCTATTCCAGCAATAGCTGTAGTGTTTTGTGTGCTACAGCCACACCTGTCAACCTGTTAGTGCAAGAACTCTGGGGATAGCCTGCCAAAATGGGGGGACAATGGCCCAAGCATAGGGAAATATTTTAAATATTGCTTTTATACACCTAGAAAGTTGCTAGAGTAACAGTTTTTTATTTTAGCAGACATTTGTGATATATATGTCTGACACTGAAATGCATGTCATTACTTACTGCTATAAATCCCCAGATCATCACAGTGATTTACCAGAGACATAGAAGATTTATGATGAGCAGACCAAAATTATCAGGCAAATTATAGACATTCTTGCCAAAGCTGGCCAGTTGACAGGTGTGGCTACAGCCGATTTGCTGATGAAACTGTGTAAACAGTCCAGCACCTCAGTCATATACTGGCCAGTGATCTCCTGGTTGTGTGGTATACTTCTTAACTAAAAAGTCATATCTTAGTGTTGGTACAGAGTGCATTGTACTGAACAGAGATTTCCATAATATGTGTGTTATATTTTATATATCACTGTGATTTCCTGGTATGTCAGTGGCAGAGCAGTATAGAGTAATGTGTTAAACCACTGACAGACATTTGTTTATAGGTTTATAGGTTCATAGGTTCATAGGAGGTTACTATGCTATTGGCCCCGAAGCACTTATAACCCTAGCAGATGAGGGTGTAGCCCATGTTAAGACATGTCAGCATGCAGACCCCCTGTCCAGCAGGGACAAAGGTAGAATCACAGGACTGTATTTTCTGTTTCTCACCCAGTTAGCCAGGGTTCACATCACAAGGGATATTGAGGTATTCAGTTGATGTGGACAGGGAGTGTATTCCACACATGTGGGAGTCTGGGACACATCTGTCACACCAACACATCCTATTGATATCACAGACCAGGTTGATGGTGGACCAACAGGTTGCTCGAGTGGGAAGTGACTTGCAGATATGCAGCAGTCATATCAAGGCAGGTCTGGATTGCTTTGTAATGCAGTCAGAGGTCACCTCTAAGGAGTCTGTATGGAGCGGAGTAGAGGGACAGTGCTTTTAGCCTATCTGTGTAGGGGATATGTTTGAAGGGCTGGATTCTCCCAGTGAGGAACGTCTGTGGTTTCTTCAGCTGTTGCATGTGCTTTGTGAGGTACATGCCGAAGGGGGGGGGGTTGTACACAATAATTGGCCTTATATGGGTAGAATAGATGGATCTTATGACTTCTTTGTCCCTGGATGAAATATCCACCTTTGTGTAAAGGGATGACAGTGGCTATCCTACACTCAGCTGGGGCAAATCCAGTACTCAGGCTTTGGGTGGCTTGGGTGCCTAATGGTCTGCCATTTCATGTCTGAATTTATGTAGGGTGCAGTCTGGAATGTATTCAGGTCATATGAAGGCTGTTCGTTTGCCTTTGAGAGGGCAGTGATGCCCTGTTCCCAAGTGATAAGGGGTGGGTGTGCAGGTACTGGGGATGTCCTGCTTTACTGATGGGGGGGGGGGCAGAAGGTAGACATTTCCACAAAAGCTGCCAGCCAGTAGATTGGCTATATCTACAGCTTTTGTGTATGTGGTGTCCTTGACCATCAGTTCTGAACAGATCTGGGAGCTTCCTTTGAGACTGCAGACATATGTGAAGAAGGCCTTATGATTGTCTGTCTTAGATGTGGGCAATTTGGACTCAGAGTTGCCTTTAGAGGATTTCACTAGTGTTGTTATTTGTTTGTTCAGGCTAAGGAGAGATTGCTTCTAATTGTGCACCTGCTCCTTCTTTGTCCTGGATAGCAGTGTTATCCTTTTGTTATATAGTTCCTTTATTGCCGATGTTTCCAGGCAGGTTTAGTCTTCCTTGTGGAGGATGATGTTGTTCTGTCATGTACTCCTGATTCCATGTATCTATATATATGCTGGTATAGTACTTTGGTGTACATTTTGATGTTGGTGCCTGTTCCTCCAGTGGGGGAGGGGGCTGTGCAGCTGTTTATACCATTCATCAGGTTGCTGTGATCAGCTTGGGAGACATTTCCATTTTATCATAGCTAAAGGGTGGTCAGAGGAGATGGTGATATTGAACATGACCGCTTTTTTGTTGGATCTGGCCAGGGAGGATGATACCATAGGGGTGCTGCAGTGATTACTCATGTTGTTTGCTACCAAGTGCAACATATGTGTCACAACTTGTGAGGGTATCAAGTAGCTGTCCAAATGATTTAGCATTGATAAGATGGGGGAATCTCTGTGCATTTCTGCTCTGGCATGGTTGGTATTTCCAATCTATGGTTGGGTAATTAAAGTCAACCAGGATCAGGGTAACGGGTTGAATCTTGCTAGATTTGTAGAGGGGCAGATAGGTGGGGTGGGCATCCTGAGTGGAATATGTTGGCCTGTAGCTGCCCATAATTTGAATAGGGGTCTTGTCAACAGTTAACTTTTTGCTGGAGTGTCTCGTGTGCATCAGACTGTTTGACCAGCCTGGAGTTGTGTGTCTGTTTCATATTATATTTATACTTCACCTCCTTTGGCTTTGCTAGTCACATTTTGGGGTCTGACTGTGTGTTCAGATGAGTGACTAAGTAAGGATAGGTTGCTCTCCACAGTTGTGGGCCAGGTTTCTGTGAGTACAAAAATGCCAGCATCTTCCAGGGTTAAGAATGCTTGCAATGAGCGCATTTTCATGTTTAGAATCCTAGCATTTAGCAGCATGACCTTTAATTTGCATTTTGATGACATTTCATGTTGATAGTATCAACCTCATGACTTTCCCTAAAACAGCCACTATGGGGGAAGCAAGGGCCTTTGCCAGAAGCCTGAAGCCCAAGTGAGACAGGTGCAGGCCCTCTCTAGCAAAGCAGTGTAGTCTGTCGATCATATGTTCCCAGGCTGTCAGGCACTGAATCCTCCTGGGACGACACCAGAAGTCAGCCACTTGTTAATGTCAATCATTTTCTGTCTGTATTGAGGCATCATTCTGGGTGATGGTAGAATACTGCTTAAGCCTATGGATATATCTGCATGCGACACATTCAGCATCCTCAATCATGTCTGTCTTCCTATACCCCAGGGAGGTATGTCTGAAGTCATTCACACCAACATAGACTGGGACAGACTCATGACAATACCTGCTGTGGAGAGACTTCAGTGCATGTGTGATATGGCAGATGATGGCACCTGGCAAACAAGTAACCGTTATTGTCTCCTTATGCAGCCTGGTGAGAGGCACATCTGTGTGTCTCACAATAGATTCTCCTATGAATAATATGTTGGGTTTATGGTTGGGCCTTAGTGGTTGCCTGACACTGCTGTGTGGACTATGCCTGGTATGTGGTTTGGAGGTTTGTGGAGTTCTCATGTTTGTTTGGATCTGAGGTGTCCTTTGTTTGGGTTTGTATTTGTTGAGGACCCCCACAAATGTGGGTGTGTGTTGTGTAGTTGTGGGTGATGTTTACTGACTGCATACAGTGCAGGGAACCTATGTATCCTTGTAATAAACAAGGATATAGGGAATCTCCAAACTCTGGATCCTACACAGTTTGGTTTTCTGAAGGGTAGATCATGCCTGCTCAACTTGGTAGATTTCTTTGAGTCAGTCACCAGAGCTGTAAATGAAGGCAAGGTGGCTCATACAACCTACCTTGATCTGGCCAAGGCCTTTGATACCATTCCGCACTTAGGAATCATAGAAAAACTCACTAAGCTAGGCATCAACCCCTATATCACTAGCTGGGTTGCAAACTGGCTGACAGATAGAACCCACAGTGTGAAAGTAGCTGACTCCAAGTCAGACTGTCGACCAGTCATGAGTGGAGTCCCACAGGGTTCAGTCCTGGGTCCTCTCCTGTTTGGTATCTACTTCACTGAAGTCCAGGCAAACATGAACAGACTCTGGCTGACAAAGTCCGCAGATGATTGCAAGTTGGGAGCTATTAACTCCTCAAATGATGTTGACATCCTACAGAAAAGCCTCAATGAGACCAACGACTGGTGCCAGAACTATGGCCTTAAGCTCAATGCCAAAAAATGTGTCATCATCCCCCTTGGGAAAAACCCGGTTCCCTTGAATTACCACATTGATGGTAGTCCACTAAACACAGAAGGTGTTATAAGAGATCTAGGAACACAGGTTGACAGCAACCTCTCTTTTGAGCACCGCATTACCACTGTGATCACAAAGTCCTCCTATGTGGCACATCTCATTACTAAGGGTTTTGCATTTAGGAAGAAAGAGGTTATTGTCTCCCTCTACTCTTTTCTCATTAGGCCAGTCATCGAGTACAATGCCCCATTTGGCATCTACCTCACTAAATACCTGCAATAACTGGGGAGGCCGCGAAAGTACCTCACAAAGAGGATCCTAGGCCTTAAACAATTGTCCTATATGGACAGACTCAAAAAACTCCAACTATTCTCTGTCTCTTATCGCCTACCTAGAGGCGATCTGTGCTTGACTTACAAAGCCATGTCTGACCCAGCTCTGTTATAAATGCTACATCTAAAGAAATCCCAATCCCTCCAGATCACATGCTCCAGAGACCTCAACCTCAGTACCACAATCAACAGAACATGCTGGAGGAACAGGTTCATAACCTAGAGACTGCCCATGCTATGGAATAGACTTCCCATGCATGTCAAAAAGAGCACCTCAGTGGCCCTCTTCAAGAGAAATCCTGATGAGTGGACGGGAAATAGAAAATTCACCCCAGGGATCACTCCAATGGCTCTACTCGACAGAGGCGCTAGAAACTAAGGTCGGGTGGCACGATGCCAGGGTAATCCTATGGGCTAGGCTTGTAAAGGTTCCAGGGCCATTAGCCTAGTACACACCTATGAACCTATGAACATATGTTACTGCACAATTTGTTCTGGTGTGCACATTCTCCATTTGTCTGGCAGTGGTTCCCCTTCCCCTTATATGTGTCTCTTTGTCCTTCTGTAGTGCATCACAGGCTTTTTCCGCAGTTACTGCTGTTATGTATTTGTATTTCTGGTCTGAGTATGGTAGACATCATAATATCACACACAGGCTTATGGATGTCACAGCTCTGAGTGTACCTGTTCATAAAATCATAGGAGATTACTAGGCTAATGGCTCTGGGGCCCTTACAAGCCTAGCTCAGAGTATATCCTTAGAAAAGAAACCCCAATCAGCAGCTGTCAGCCCTGTCAATGAGGGAAACAGGTGGCACCTCTAGGACAAATGTTTGTTGCCTATCCACTCATTAAGGTTGTGCTTGAAGAGGACCAGCAACATACTTTGTTTGATATGTATGGGGACTGTATTCCAGAAACAGGTCAGCCTGTGGGAGACAAACCTGTCTCTCCGGGAGGGTTTCTTAATGTCACATATTAGATTTAAGACTTTTGATAGGGTACTATGCGAGGAGTTAGACTTATGGATATGGAGCATCTGTACTAGAGCAGGGTCTGAGATTGCATTGTATGCAAGACACAAGTCAACTCTGAGCAATCTGTATGATACAGAGTAGAGTGATGCTGATTTGAGCCTGTCCACATAGTACAGGTGCTGGAGGCCATGGATTCTCTTTGTGAGATATCCCTGTGGCCTTTCCAGTTGGTGCAGGTATTTGGAGAGGTACATACCAAACGGGGCATTGTACTCAATTTGCCTAATGAGGGAGGAGTACAGAGAGGTAATAACCTCCTTTTGTCTGGATGCAGTCTCTTTATTTATGACATGAACCAAGTAAAAGCCTTTTCTAACCACTGCTGCTACATGATGGTAAAACATGACATTATTGTTGACTTGTGTACCCAGGTGTCTGAGCACAGGTTATGTGCTTAGGGGTTTGCCACTAATGTGGCAATCAGTACAGGGTGTGTTTTTGATGAATGGTGTGATAATACACTGTTTTACATTTAACTTAAGGCCATGAGTTTGGCACCACTCATTTGTTGCTGTGAGACCCTCTTGAACTATGTTAACATCATTTGGGGAGTCAATGACAGCACCCAATTACAGTAGTCCACACACTTGGCCAGCCACAGGGCTTTTGTCTTTTCCTGGACCTCTGAGAAGTAGACAGCAAACAATAGGGGTCCCAGGACAAATCCCTGGTGGACACCAGTAGTGACAGGTCTGCTATCGGAGGTAGTGACACCTATATTGACCTTGTGGGTCCTATCAGTGAGCCAGCTGGTCACTCACATGATGACATAGGGATTTACACTAAGTTCTATCAGCTTTTTGATGATGCCCAAGTGAGGGATTTTGATGATGCCCAAGTGAGGAATTATGTCAAAGGCTTTGGCCAAGTCAAGTTAAACTGTGTCTACTGACTTTCCCTCATCCAGTGCCTTGGTGACAGTCTCAAAGAGGTCAACCAGGTTCAACAGGCAAGATCTGCCCTTGACAAATCCAAACTGGGTGGGGTCAAGTGCTTGGAGATTGCCTATGTCCTAGTTTATGCGGTGCATAATAATATGCTCCATGATCTTACAGATCAGACTTGTCAAGCTTTTGGGCAACAGTTACCAGGGTCAGTAGTGGTGCCATCTTTGTGCAAAGGGATGACAATGGCAGTACTCCACCCTTCTGGAATGAAGCCTGTACATTGGCTATGGTTGAGTAGGGTGCTCAATGGCAAGGCTAGTTCTCACTGGAGATGTTGCAGAACACAGCCTGAGATACTATCAGGTCCCATGGCAACTGTGTTGTTTGGCTTGGATAGGGACTTTAACACTTTATCTACAGAGATGTGATGCGCGGAGCAAGTATTGTGGATGTGGAATGTGCCTTTGTGGGGCAGGAGGGTGATGTTTGTGCTGAACCTATCTGCTAGCAGGTTGGCTAAGTCAACATGATCAGTGTAAGTAGCACCATTAAGAAGTAATTCAGAACAGACCTGGGCTTAGCCATGGAGGTTTCTGACATAACTGAAAAAGGCTTTTTGGTTTTCCTTTGTTTCAGAAGCTAGATTCAATTCATAATTGGCTTTGGAGGATTTCACTAGTGATCTACTTTGTTTGTTGAGCCTAAGGAGAGAGTTTTTCCAATTGGGAACTTGTGTCTTTTTACCACTGGACAACAGTTGCTTCCTTTTGTTGTAAAGCCTGTTGATAGAGGATGTCCGCCACATAGGTTTGTGTTTCCTTGAGAAGCAGGTTTTAGTTTTGTTGGGCATGGCTGAGTCCATGCATTTATACAGGTACTTGTATGCTGCACTGGCATACTGTTGAGCATATTTGTCTGCATTCTCTGAGGGGGGCAGTGGTGTGTAGCTACTGATACCTACCCATAGAAGATTGTAGTTAGTTTCTGAGATGTAGAAGTCAGAGGAACAGAACCTGTTTAGCAGGTTGTCCATCATTGCACCCCTACATCTGCTGTGGTCCTCAGACAGTTTGTGTTGCAATGTTATTATAAGGCTACATGTTGGGCATAGCTGTCAAACCGTCACAGACTGACATCTGGACAGGCCCATATATAAAAGTCAGACATAGGCCCACACATGAGACAGGGTGTTAATATAGGTCTGCCAAATGTAGATAGTTGGGAGAATGGTTTGGTATTAGCTTGCTTTTTCTTATGGGTATGACATCTGCTTCTCCACTGTCTGCCACTGATGTTTTCACATCAATCTTTATTGTTTTTTAAGTAGTTTGACAGGCAAATGCAATGTTATGACAAGCAGAACAGATATACGAGGCATACTTGTGGTCCTTCAGTGACACCCTGGCATTTCAGGGGTATGGCTGGTGCCCAGTGACTTGTTGTCAGTATTGACACAGTAAGGAGGCAGCCATTTATGACCTGGCACTACACTGACTTTCAAAGACCTGCTGTACTACTAGGCAACTGTGTAGGTTACCCCAAACTGTGTACTGTCCAGATGTGTGTCTCCCTGTCCCTGAATGATCCAGCTTTCCTACAGTAACGCATATTGACATCTGGATGGTGTGTACTACACCTAACATAGGTGCATCTGACATGCAACATAGTTTGCACAGACAGTCTTGAAACATGGACCCTGTCAACTACAGTACTGTATTTGGACCACTAAGCCACAACACCCAACAGTAAGTGCTTCCTACTTCCTTACAGTATCAAGCATGCATATACAGAGCTCATTGACCCCTGCATATTGTGGACATGCTACAAATTAGCAAGTTGATTGGAAAAGACCTGGGAATGTGTGCTCTGCTGCTATTACCCTACAATGTAAATGTTCCTGCATTTCTATGGGAAGATAGGTGCACTGGGGAGGGAGGCATACCTCTCAACTGTACACATTTCCACAAACTGTGCAGATGTTTGCTTGACATTTTGGTTCCATTTAGCATAGTATTCTGCTTGTCTTGGAGACTACTGCCACATCACTAGAGACTGAAGGTTAGACAGTTATGACAGACATTTGAGTTTCAGACTTCTTACCCTTTGGAAACTTAAGGCAACTGCAAGACCTGCTTTGATATCAGTGTGTAAGTTTGTAAATGGTATATTTCATCATTGTCCCTGTCTGTGGGCCTTTGCCAAACATTTCTTTCTGGCTTTGTACAGCTGACTTGAGAGGTGTGTATGAGACTCCAATGTTGACATCCATGTATGTCACCTATGACCCCGCATTTTGTTAGTCCCCCACATATACTGCAGTGAGGATTGTCACCTAGGGGACTACTGCATATTCTGAGTAAGCCAGCATTTGGCAGACATTTCCTGTTGTCCCACAAAGCTGTCAGTTGTCTGCTGCTATCCCTGTAGGCCACCCCATTCCCTTGAATACATGCAGCATTACCATAGATATGCAAGCACAACATAATACAGCATTAAGGTGTTTTTAAGAAGAGTGACTTACATTGTGTCTGCATCAGTTGTAAGGACATTGCTTGAGGGCTGACTCTGTTGGATGCATGCAGTACACAGCCTATACATGGTAAGGTACAGGTAGTGTAATGTGTGTGGCATCCTTTTTTATTGTGCATGCAAGTCTCAGAGGTGTCAGTCCCTGTGTCCCTAGGGTATCAGTGTATGTGCTATGCATTGCCTCTTTGCCAGGGCCAGGGCATACTGGGCATGCCTACGTCTAGCTACATGGAGAGCCTCAGGGGGTTCCTCTTCCGAGTCCCCCTGTGCCTGTGGGAACCTTGGCAATGGTGGGGGGAGTTGGGTCCCCCTTCCCTGTGATGTTCCTGCCACAGCTGTTTCTGCAGGATCTTATTGTGTAGCATGGCAGATACTATGAACATGTGTGCACATGTGGCTGGAGTGTACTGCAGGGCTCCTCCGGATATGTCAAGGCAGCGGAACCATGACTTGAGCAGCCCAAACACATGCTCTACAATGTTTCTAGTTTGTGTGTGTTCCTCATTTTGGCATTCTTCGGTGTGTGTGTGTGTGTGTGTGTGTGTGTGTGTGTGTGTGTGTGTGTGTGTGAATTTCTGATGGGTGTCATCATCCAGGGTCCCAGGGCGTAGCCAGCATCCCCCACAAGATGGGCATATTATTCAAACTGCAATACTTTTTCTTGTACATTGTAAAACATTTTGTTGTTTATATGTGGAGCTTTTCTCCCCGGGCCTTTACTGAAAATGGAAATATATCCAGCTGGACCAGCCCGGTCAACAAATGTAAAATAAAATAAATAAATAAATATGGGCTGTCATCCTGGCAAATGCCTGGTACAGCTGTGAGGCATGCCAGATGTAGGAGTTGTGATAACTGCCAGGGCTGCCAGCACACACATTGATGATAATGCCCTGGGCATTGCACATGACTTGGCAGTTGATGGAGTGAAAGACCTTGTGGTTGACGTAGACTCTATCTTCTTTACCAGGTTGTGCTTTGATGTGGACATGAGTGCATTTTATGGCATCCAGTACCTCTGTGTAGTTTGCTACATGGTGGAAGAGATGCATATTCTGCTCCTCTCCTCAGAGGTGCTGGGGAAATAAATCTGCTCACTGGTATGTCTTAGCATGACATCCAGAAACTGGTGGAGTACCCTGGATGCAGATGCCTCTGAGACCCCCATGATGTCCCTAGGAGGTCGTTGAAAGTACCTGTAGCTAGTATTCATAAGGTTACACATACCTTTGTTTCAAATGGGATGGGTTCTCCTCTGTTGGCTCAAGGTCTGAGGTGAGGGTGGCAGAACTCAGTGAGTTGCTAAAGTATGTCCCTGTCCACCCTGTAGTGCTCTACTATCCCCAGCCCATGTAGCCCCTGAAAGGTTACCCTGGGTCTGAACACTCCTCTCCTCCTCAGTCTGGGCCAGTTGTCAGCATCATCCTCGTCACCACCCTCATTTTGTAGGATGTATCATTTTGTCATTTAAAATTCCCAAGTATGTACTCCAATGGTGCAGAGTTTGTGGGAAAAAAACAGACTGAAGGGTGTCTGCATACTTTATACTGGTGTGCTGCAGATGCTAACTATGGTTGGCTAACTATGATACATTCACCCTGCCAGCTACATTAATGAGGGGTTTGAATGGGCCACTGTGAGTGGCAGAGGCCTTATTAGTCATTTATAGTTGATTGCCTTTACTCTGCGATTTCCTTTTTTTTTTCAATTTCCTCCCTTTTTAAGCCTAGGAGTGTGCCGCTCAAACAGCTGTAGCTAGTGTAAACATTGCTAAGCAGAAAGTGCCTCCCCTGGACATGAACATGCTCAGCATTTCTTGACCTAGCTAAACACAGCTAAATAGCCTCAGACACACTCCCTTGCTTAGCTGTGCTTAGTTGAGTGCAAACAAAAGTCACAGAGCTCCAATGTGCTTAAACTAAGCATGACACCCCCCCTTTTCATGTTAGCTGCTTCTTCTGCCTACACCACTGCATTATAGCTCCTACATGGCTAAGTCCCTGCAGACACGGTTTCTCAATTTGCTCTTCAATAAACTTAGCTCATTTACATACCCCTACTTGCTTATACCCTACTTACACTGCTACACCAGAGCCTATGTCCTTAGCAACCACTGTTACCTGCCACTGTTATGAGTTTGCATGCTGGCCAATACAATGCAAAAATTGATTTTAACATTTGTATTGCCTTTCTAATATATTTTTTTATTTTTTGCAGGACCACATGTTTGTGCTCTGCTGCACTCTGCTTAAACAGCCCATATCTGCTAAAAAAAAAAATTGATTTTAACAAGTTTACACCACTTTGGCATGCCAATGGCCATAGTTTTGGCCATTGGCATGCCTAATTAACTTAATACATGCTTTACTTTAAGTTGTCATGGCCCCATTTTTATTTTTGCAGCCATGTATGCAGTTACTAACTGCATACATTTCTCCTGCAGACACAGCTCCTACACTGATGTCTGTCTGCTTGCTGGATGGCAAATTCACCTCATTTGCATAGTTTTCACCAGCAAATGAGATTTCCATTATTCCATCACATCTATCTGGAATAGTGCTGGGAGGCTCGTGCACTCCCCCAGCCTTGTTTCCTGGATTGCACAGGTTCCGAACTCCATGTTTGAGCCATGCCACTATGCTTGCAAAGAGATTAGCTCCATGTAAGCTTTATTGAATTACTCCCTATGTCTTTTTTGGGTCATATGGGTTGTTCTATAGCTAGGTAATATATGGTACTGGACCTTTCTGATGGTTATTTAGACATGAAGAATCTCTAGTGCATCATGCTACTTTACCAGTCTTGATATGAGTCTCTTCTAGAAGAAGACTAACACATCTTTACATTTTTATTTCCCCTGTCCAGTAGCTGGTCTAAATATGTAAAAGGCATTATAGCCCTGCACAGCCAGAGTGCCTTCCACTTTTTTATGTCTTTCAGGGTGAGGAAAGCTTTTAGGAGGTCAAATTCTTTGCTTAGACAACTAACAATGATCAGTAACACCTTATTTTCCTTTGCTTGCTTTGTTATGTTGGTAAGTTTATCAGGTCAGCATTTCCTAACAAAAAGCACTGTAGACCAGGACAATGTATTTCCCAATAATCAAAACCATAGGAGGACAGATGCAGGCCTCCCCTGGTGAAGCAGCATGGTCTGTCAATCACAGGTTCATAGGTTCATTGGTAAGTACTAGGCTAGCTGCCTTTCTGTGCCATTTACACCTAACCAGTTTCCCTTTTTTGTATTCAAACTAACCTATCCTATGTGGTTATAGATTGGCCTTATCTATCCCATGGTCAATTATATATTACCCCTAATGAAAATAACTGGGATCATACCCCAGATAATTTAAAAGGACCTATGCATAAGATGAAGTATTATGGAGCTGCCTGTCCATTAATAGCACAGGGGGCAGTCCTGGAATAAATTATCCATTTCCCACTCATAGATCTAAGTAGCTCTTCAATATATGAACTTTGTTTTATGTGAATGGTGAGTCTGTTCTACAGCAGCAGTATACTCTGTGAGATGTACCTTTCCCGCAAACAATTCTGTTGATGTTGCAGAAGATGTTTAGATCCCTAAACCAAGTATCTCTGAAGCCATTTGACTTGTTGATGTGCAGTAAAGCCATCAGTAATGGGTCGGAAGATGCCTTGTATGCCAGATACAGGTGAACTCTTAGCAATCTGTAGAATTCTTAGATTATTGACAGGGCTTTTTTTCAGTCAGTGTAGGAGATGTTATTTAGGCCTTATATCCTTTTAATAAGTTATCTCTGTGGGCATTACAGTTGTTGCATTTGTCTGGACAGATACATGCCAAAGGTAGTATTAAAGTCAATGACTGGCCTAATGATGGCTGAATAAAATGGGACAATGACATCCCTAGATTTAGACACAATCCCTTTGTTTATAAGCTGTGCAATACAGAAGGACTTTCTTACAACAATAGACAAGTGTTGGTCAAAAGTTAGGTTGCTGCCCACAAAATTTCCATATCCCAAACAACTGGGTCAACCTTTAGGAGCATATTGTGAAGGTGGTAGTTCCCTGGGGTTGGCGACTTCCCAAAGGATACAATAATGCATTTTGTGGCAGCAGTTATTTATCTGGGACAAACCTTCCTGCAAGATGGCTAAGTCATTTAGGTGTTCAATGACTGCTCCTAGCTTGCAGTCATCTGCAAATTAGTCAGCCAGAGCCCTTTGGTATTGTCTTTTACATCAGAAAAGATGCCAAATAGGAGAGTTTCCAGCACAGAACCCTGGGGGACTCCACAGGTGATTGATCTCTTTGTGGAGGTAACTTCCCCTATTTTGATTATCTTTGTCTTATCTGGGAGCCAGTGGGCAATCCAGCCAGTGACACAGTGGTTTATTTCCAGTTTATTTAGCTTTTCTACTATGTCTGAGCAGGGGATTCTGCCAAAAGCTTTGGCCAGGTCAAGGTATGCAGTGTGTGATGTTTCACCTTCATCCTATTGCTTTGATGACCTTTTCAAAAAAAAAATCCTGAGGCAGGTCCAGTGTTTGGAGGTTCCCTATGTCCTGAGTGATTAATTCCATGATATGTCTTTCCATGACTTTGCATATGAGGCTGGTCAGACTTAAGGGTCTGTAATTGCCTGGATCTATGGAAAGTCCTCCCTTATGAGAATGACTGTAGCTATTCTTTATTCACCTGGGGTGTAGTTAAATCATGCCTCAAGCTATTTAAGATGCCTCAAGGGATATTGTCAGGACCCATCAATGGAGTATTTTTAGATTTTGATAGCACTTTTAGGACGTGGCATTGTGTGATAACTGGTGGCAAGCCAGTTTCAGGTATATTTTGAGGGACAGATGGAGGGGAGAGAAGGATAAAGTTAGAGAAAAATGTATCAGCCAGTAGGTTCACTATATCTTGAGCCTCAGTGTAATTAACATTGTTCACAATCAGCTAAGTGCATTGCTGCACTGTGCTTGTGAGATTACAAACATAACAGAAAAAAGCCTTATACATTTTTTCCACTTGGGTAGTTATTTCATCCTCAAGCTTGTCTTTGGTGGATTTTATTAAGATATTTTTTTTATTTCAGTTACATTCTGGGAATCGCTCTTCTTACTTTTGGTCAAAATTATTTTCCTTTTATTACAAAGCTTGTTGATACTGTGGTTCCACCTTGTGAGTTTGTTTCTGGTTTGCACTGCACTTGTTCCTATGGGGTGCAGCATCTATGCAGCTGTTTACATGCTGGTATATTCTGGTGGTGTATATTTCTGCATATTCAGTGGAGTTAACTGGGTTGGTACGGATTTGAAGCTTTCTAATGTATAATTTCAGAGTAGGTAGTTTGTCTTAAAGAAATTTTTAAAGGTGCCTTGGGTGGAAGGGATCTCTGATTTCAGTTTTATTTCGAAGGCAACTGCTTTATGGTCAGACCTAAGAAGTGATGAAGATTTGCAATGGTGCAAGATCCTCCCATATTAGTACAGAGAAGATTCAGGATGTTATTCCCCTTAGTGGGTACTCTGACTATATGTACTCTGTCCTCTAGATAGACCTTGTGGCTTTCTTTTCTCATAAAGGGAGTTCTATCACCAGCTAATGCATGGTATGTGACCTTTATGATGGTTATTTGGACATAAAGAAGATCTAGTGTATTCTGCTGCTTTACCAGTTTTGATGTGAGTCTCTCCTGGATGTAGATTGAGACACCTTCACCTTTTTTTCACCTCCAGTGTAGTAGCTGGTCTAAATGTGTGGAAGACATTATAGCCCTGCACAGCCAGATGGTCTCCATTATTTTAAACCATGTCTCAGGCACTTCTCAGATGTCAATGTTCTCCAGGTTGAGAAAGGCTTGTAGAGAGAGGAGTTTCTTGTTTAGGCTCCTAACATTGATCAGTAAAACCTCTGTATTTTCCTTTGCTTGTTTAGTTATGTTGGTAGGTTTATCAGGTTGGTATTGCTTAAAAAAGGCACTATGGGGATGGATAACGTCTTTGCCAATAATCAAAACCCTAGAAGAGACAGATGCAGGCCATCCCTGGCAAACCAGCTTGATCTGTCAATCATATCATCCCAAGCTGACAAATATCAGACCCCCTTTGAATGACACAAAAAAACCAAGCCAGTTATTGAAGTCAATCATTTTTGCTTTTATTTTGGCATTAACCTTGGAGATGGTAAAATGCTCCTCAATGCTAGGCTCATACCTGCCTTGGACACATAGTCTGAGAGCTCCATCATGGCTTTCTTCATATAGTCCATAAGTCAATGACACCAGCATGAACTATGACAGAGTCACACTCATACCCGAGTGCATGTGTAATCTGGCAGATCCTGAGACCAGACAAGCAACTAATCACCACTCTTTACTTACTCACACTGGTAAGAGGCACATCTGTATGTCTTACAATGGAGTCACCTATTACAAGAATGTTTGGTTGGGTTAATGCCTGCCTTACAGGCTCAATGTCTGTGACTTTGGGACTCCTCAAGGAAGTTGACTTAATATGCTTTGTGCCTGTGTTGTGCTTTAGATGTCTTTGAGTTTTAGACATGTTAATCTTTAGAACCTCACTCATACAATGGATTATGTGTATTGTAATGGCCTTGGAGAGGTGTGATATGTGGTGATCTGCTGACAATTTTGCTGCTTGAGTTTATTGTATGTGAGATTTTTGCCTCCAAGAATACTGTATATCTATATATATATATATATATATATATATATATATATATATATATATATATATATATGCACACACACACACACACACACACACACACACACACACACACACACTGTGTTATGTTGTTTGAGTAAAGGATGATCATCAGACCGCATGAGGTAATTCTTACATTGTCTCCAAGATACCTGTCTCATTCAGGCTTGCTAGAGAAGTTGTAGGGAGGTGCTGGTCCATGATACTGACAGAAATGACACTGGGGCAGGGGTAACTATAACTGCTTGGAGTATGATTTTAAATGTTAGGGATGGATTGCTACTGAGTATTTAAAATACATAACAAATAGCTTGGAAACCTTTTGCCACCAGGAAGAACCAGTAAACCAATTACAGTAAAAAACTCACTAATTTGAAAATAAAATCAGTGCAAGCAGTATCAGTACCATAACATTAAGCCATTTTATTAAAGGTCTTTTAGCCTGATGCATAGTTTAAGGGGAGAGACTTTGCAAATTAATACTTATTTGCTTATTGCCAACAGCCAATGAATGGGGAGAGGAAGAGAATTATGTTGTCAAATTATCATAAGGGGCAGGCAACAACAGATGCACTGTGTTTAAGAACACGACTACAACAGAATGGGTGGGAGGAAAAAACAATTAGTGTCTTAGCTCTGAGATGACTGGCCTGGAAGCTCAACTCAGTCATGTGAAAAAGGTTTGGGCAAAGACCATTAGACATTGTTAGTTATATTTATAAATATGTTATGCATTGGTGTAGTTCTTGCACATGGCTGGAACATGTATCAGAGCTCTACAGAATCTGTAGAAGTACTGGTACACCATTGTACTGCAGCGTATCCTGCTCCATACATTGTCGGAGGAGTCCATCAATGGAAGAGGCATGCAAACCAAACCATACAACAAACTCTTGATTGAGAAATGTGTGAACTATGGAGTTTTGTGATTATGTATATTCAGCATTTTAGAAAGTACAGTCATGGACCAACAGCATAAAAAATACATCCTCAAAAGTCTACTAAATGTCAACATAAGTCAGCGATATCAATACATGAAAGGAATCTACAAAAAAAATCATTCTTATAACACAGTGTACATACACACCATTAAATGAGTGGATGGGTAACAGAAACAAGTGGATGGGTAACAGAAAGTTCACTCCAGGGATCATTCCACTTGAAGTACTGGATATGGGCACTGTGAACTAACATCGGGTGTCACGGTGTCTGGGCAATTTTTTTTGGACTAGGCTTGCAAAGGCTCCAGGGCCACTAGCCTAGTACACCCCTGTGAATCTATGAACCTATGCAATACTCACAAGCTCATACACACAATGACACTCCGTCTCGTTCAGCTTTACCACTCCTCCAAGCATATGAGTGCACCTTGGGCTAGATTCCTTCACTAACTTGACGTGCAGATTTGGTATTTATCAGGTGTTGTCAAGGAAGCTGAAATGTTCATGAGTCATGCTTGGGCACATCTGCTGAGTAGAAGCACATGGGGTAAGATAAGGCATCAAATTCCACCTCTGCCCACAGACGGTAAGTTAGTTGTTATCCATGTCAGTGATGGCAGCTTGAAACATTTTACTGCCAGGGATCAGATTATTTCCACATACTTGAAGAGTTTCTCAGTTAGAGTATAACTATTGGAAATGGTCACTTTTAAAGCCAATCTGAAATATGCCATCTCTGAGCCAAGATGTCAAATTATAAATAAAAACAATCTGTAAACTGATTCTCTTCCACTTCTTTTAGTCTCATTATGTTCTGTTTACTCCTAACCAAGCTTTCTTCCAGCTCTAAGTTTAATTCGTGATTAATATTTCTTCCTCATTGTTCATCACATTGACACTCATATTTGCCTCTGAAAGGCTAACATATGTTTGAGACATGATTAAATGGCTATGCTGCAAAGTCAGTGGGTTCTGAATAGTAAATGTTAACTGTAACTGGAGTTGTACCAAATTAACAACATGGGTTCATAGGTTCATAGGCTAATGGCCCTGGAGCCTATATAAGCCTAGCCCAAGAAGATACCCTAGCATCATGCTGCCCAAAGTAAGTTCCCAGTACCTCTGTCAAGCAAGGCCACTGAAGTGATCCCCAGTATGAACTTCCTACTGCCCATCCACTCATCAAGAATTCTCTTAAAGAGGGCCAGTGAAGTGCTCTGGCTTGACGTGAATGTGAAGTTTGTTCCAGAGTATGAGAAGTCTCTGGGTTAGGAACCTGTCCCTTCAGCATGTTCTGTTTATTGTAGTAATGATGTTTAGGTCCCTGGAGCATGTGGCGCAGAGGGATTTGGATTTCTTTAGGTGTAGCATATCTAGCAGCTCTGGGTCAGACATGGCTTTGTAGGTCAAGCAGTGATTGCCTCTATGTAGGTGATAAGAGACAGAGTATAGCTGGAGTTTTTTGAGTCTGTCCATATAGGGCATGTGTCTAAGGCCTAAGATCCTCTTAGTGAGGTATTTTTGTGGCCTTTCCAGTTGTTGTAGGTGTCTAGTGAGGTACATACCAAATGAGGCGTTGTATTCTATAATAGGTCTAATGAGGGACGAGTAGAGAGGGATTATGACCCCTTTCTTCCTGGATGAGAAACCTTTTGTAATGAGTTGTGCCACATAGAAGGACTTTCTGACTACAGTGGCAATGTGGTTATCGAAGGAGAGGTTGCTGTCAACCTGTGTCCCCAAGTCTCATATCACACCGTCAGTGTTTAGTGAGCTACTGCCTATGTGGTAGCTCATGGTCACTGAATTTTTCCCAAAGGGAATGACAATGCACTTTTTGGCATTGAGCTTAAGGCCATGGTTCTGGCACCAGTCATTGGTGTTGGTGACACTTTTTTGTAGAATGTCTAATCAGTTGGAGAATCAGTAATGACTCCCAGTTTGGAATCATCTGCGAACCTGGTCAGCCAGAGTCCCTTTGTGTTGGCTTGAACTTCAGAGAACTAGATGCCAAACAGAAGAGGACCTAGGACTGATCCCTGTGGGATACCCCTTGTAACTGGTCGGTAGTCAAATTTGAGTCTGCTGCTTTCGCAATGTGGGTTCTATCAGTGAGCCAGTTGGCAACCCATCTTATGACATAGACTCACAAAACTAGGCATAAATCCCTATCTATGATTCATGAGTGAGGGATGGTGTCAAAGGCCTTGGCAAGATCTATGTAGGCTGTGTCAACTACCGTGCCCTCATCTGCAGCTCTGGTGACATGCAGCTCTGGTGACAGACTCAAAGAAGTCTATCAGGTTAAGCAGGCATGATCTACCTTTCACAAACTCAAACTGCATGGGGTCCAGAGTTTGAAGATTCCCTATGTCCTTATTTATAAGGTCCATGATGATGCGCTCCATAGCCTTACATATCAGACTCATCAGGTAGTAGTTCCTAGGGTCTGTAGTTGCTCCCCCTTTGTGGATTGGGAAGACTATAGCAGTGTGCCATTCGGTAGGAACAAAGCCTGAAATGAGGCTGTGATTGAACAGGGTACTCAGGTGTGGTGCCAGTTCACTTTGTAATTCATGTAGAACACAGCCAGGGATATTATCAGGTCCCATGGAAGCTATATTCTTGGCTTTGGACAGTGTGGATTTTACCTGTGTAGCCATGATAATAGGGACTTGCATTCCTCATGTATTGTAATTGGCCCTTTAGGGGGTGAAAGGGGGTAAAGTTTGCACTGAATCTGTTGGCCAATATGTTGGAAATATCAGTTGGATCTGTATATGTACTGCCATTGTGCTGTAACTCAGAGCAGATCTGAGACTTGCCATGTAGATTCTTGACATAGCTATAGAATGCCTTACAGTTGTCTTTAGAATCTGCAGCAATTTTGTTTTCATAGCTAGCTTTAGAGGATTTGATGATGGATCTCAGTTTTTTGCTGGGGCTGACATGGGAGTTTTTCCAGTCTTGGGACTTCACCCTTTTCTACAACAGTTTTTCCTTCTGTTGTATAGTCTGTTTATGGTGGGGGACCACCAGATTGGCTTCCTTTTTTTGGAGGAGGGCATGCACCTATTTTCCATTTGCATGGGTGTCATGAAGTTAGCCACCTCAGTTTTTAGAAGTCCAAAATTGGCTTTGGAGAAGTTTTTACAGTGGTTTCCTTTGGGGGGGGGGTGAGAGTGGGATGTGGATATTCATGGTGATTAGCTTGTGGTCATATCTGACCAAGGAGGAGTTGATTACTGATGTAGAGCAATTGTCGCCCATGTTTGTAATGACCGGTCAAGAATGTTTCTACCCCTGGTGGGGGTAAGAATGAGTTGGTCCAGGGTGTTGGAATTAATGAATTCCAGAAAATGTTGAGCAAGTGTGTTGGTGCATGAGTAATTTTCCCATTTAATGGAGGGATAGTTAAAGTCTCCCAGTATAAGGGTATTGGGTTGTACCCTAATATTTTCCAGTGTGTTTAGGAATGTGGAGTGGAAGTCTTCGAACATGGTGGGCGTCTATAGCAGGCTATAAACTAGATTGCAGTTTTACCCAGTGTTAGTTGTACCTGAAGTATCTCTGATATGTTATGTTGGGCTACTAGTCTGGAGGTGTGCATATCCTTTATGAATATGGAGACACCACCACCTTTAGTGCTTCGATCCAGTTTTAGGGGCCAAAAGGTGTGGTATGAACATGCAATCTTATACAAGTTTGATTGATTGCATTGCAATTGCATAAGTTACTGAATTAAAAAAAAATGTTATTTGAACTGACCATTGAACTCAGCCATTTGCATAGGTTCGTAGGAGGATATTAGGCTAATGGTCCTAGAACCCTTACATGCCTAGCCATGTTATACGTTTGTTTCAATGTCTGTGTGTCATTTCAGATTTTCTTGTAGCTCAACTTACATCTAAAATAGATCCCTGAAGAATCATAGCATTTTAGCCAGTAAACAAACAAAGAATCAAATGCATAAATAGGTGATGAATACGCATCAGTTCTCTGACAATATAAATCTTGTGCCATGATCCACAGAGCTGGTCTACCTTTCACTTAAGATGCTGGCCATATGCGAGGGCCAGTATAACTAGAATCATTAGGAATAAATGAGAGCTTGACACAATGCTCATTACACTGTAGGGGACACTTCATGTTTCTACTGTACATGATTGCTGATGATCTAAGCTATGACACATAAGGTCGGATATTTAGCTTGGCACTCTGGAAATCCTGAATTGGCACAAAACAGGGAAACATCAAGAAGAGGTGAACAGATTATCAGGACTCACTTTTATCCAGAGAAGGGTAGCATAATATGTCAAATGTTTGTGATACACCAAGGCATCAGCCTCATGCACTTGGGATTTATTCCTGGGAAGATAACAACAGCTGCATACAGCAGGAATGATTCTGAAAGCACAGAGTGAGACTGTTTTTGGACCTGTGGAACTGTACATTAAGTGATATGAGCAGAGTAAGTGGTAATATGGGACAGAAGTATCAACATCTTTACAGGGTTCTACGTCAATAAACATTTTTTTTTAATTTACCGTGTGCTACCATTAAGTGATTATGATTGCTCAGTAATAGCTTGTTGCTGCATGTAAAATGTTTCCATAGCAACATTATAACTATCCACAGAATAATTTAATATGAAATGATTTACTTAGGCCAGATTAGTAAAATATGTTTTAATTGCTACCATTGTACATTATTTCATTTGTGATTGACAAGATTATGTTCCACATTACCTTTACATAATGGAACTGATGTTGACAGCTACATGTGAGTGCCACAGTGCATGTTCATTGTCTATCATCTGCAGGTTACAACTGTTTGTATGCAGTCAAATGTTACTTTGATTCAGTTTTTTGAATCTCAGGAAAATCCGTGCTTTGTACAAGCCACTGCATGCATATAGACTGCACACCACTACAAAAAGGTTTATAAATACTGTGATCCACATCAAAGGAATGATTTGCACCCTGTAAAGGAACCATTCTCAGAATGAAAGTCTTTTTAATGATTCTGTTAATACCCCAGCAGACAGACAATTCTTTCAACTTGAAAGAGGTGTTTTTTTAAACCTGTGACACTAACCACGTCTTAGTAGGGTCAGTTTATAATTTAATGTCTGGGAGAACAAGGCCTCTGATATCTACTCGTAGCATGAATTGACTTCAAACAATTCTTTGATTTTTATTCTTTCTGCAACAATTAAATTATTCAGAACTTTACGTTTCCAAAGAAGGCTCAAGAGGGATCCATAATGCCATAGGTATAGTGTGAATATACCACAGTGTTAAAGAGAAAATAAATGAACTTTGTGAATACAGCTTTGTAAATACAGCTTTTAGCTTCTCTAGAAAAATAAGTTTCCCTAACCTGTCAGTCTGAGATTAGGCCAAGGTATTTAAACCCTGCGTGTTTAAAAGTATCTGATTTTCAAACTTTTGCTGCTTAGAACTTTTTAGCTCTTCATGAAGTAACAATAATAATTTCTGAATCCATCTTTTATTCCCTCCTGCACTATTGAGGGGTTGCACCCCCATTTTGACCTAGTTTGAAAGCCATATTCTCAGCTTCTCTTTTTTAAACTTAAGGCCATATATTTCTACAAGAAAATACATTTTCATAATACTTGAACTTTGAAGCATAAAAGGTTGGTTTAAAATATCATTCTTTACCTTATCTACTTTGGCAACCAGTTCTTAACTTACCTGAGGTAACAGATGAGCAGCCGCTGCTCAAGAATCCACAGGTACTATTTACCTAACTTCCACTGCCTTTTCATATAGATCACTATGGTCAAGTTTTGGGATCACTTCATGGCTTCCCACCCTTCTTGCTAAGATAATCTACCTAATTTACTAATTTTCAATGAGTCCTGTAGTTCAAGCCCAACCTAGTTAATTAACTTCTCAACTGTATGATGGTATGAAGGAAATATCAGTTGCTTTATGGGTGAGGTCACAATGGAATCAAAGCTAACAGTTTGGACTGTAATTAGATGCATAAATTGGAAAGGTTTACCACCCTGGTAAAAGAAACATGCATTCTTATGAAAGAACTGTTAAATGAATCCTCAAAAACTGGTTATACCTTGCCAGTTACACGTTTCATCTCCCATTACTGTACAAGTATCATCCAAATCCAGCAGCTTCCAATATTTGTAAAAGTAGTGTGCAAAAGTTGAAATCCTGACATTTTCTCATCCCTGCAGATGTAATCCCCAACTCTGCATCTATGTTGCAATTACTTAGCAGTAAAAATAATTCCTTATTGTGAGGATGTAACTTTAGCTATGATTTTCCTAAAATCATTCATTCAAGAACTTGGAGGGGGGGGGGGGTAAACTCTTGCCAGGTTAATTTTTACTGGTTGACAATATCCTTAAACAGGTACAAACCAGCTATGTGGGTCTATGACATTAACTTCAGCTTTAATGTCTATATACTTCTTCCTGGTCCCTTTTTGGAAGACAACTATCTTTATGTATACCCTTCTTTATTAGTTTACTGTTCCTAAAATTTGATAGGCAGGTTTCCTGGAGCCATGTTTCTGTTAACTGTAAACATTTTGTGTTTAACTTCCCTTTATTAAAATTATTTTATGCCACAACCACTTTGGCACAGATACTCTTGAAGCCTACAGTATCACTATATGACCTCTTTAGTTCTGGCTAGTGCCTACCATTTCAGTTTTAGTTATGAATGACAGGTTATATTGTTACTGAGAGCAATGATCAGAACTATAAATAAAGAGGTGACTCATTTTTACATACCATTTCCCTTTTTTATTTGCTTTTTGACTCTGTGCATGATGACCATCAAGCCTACCCCACCCCCACTGGAATTCAACCCATTAATTTTCCTGTACTGGATATCTGCACCAGTGATGCAATGGCCAACTTCAGGGACTGCCATCCACATATCCACGCTAGTGGTTTGCACTCTGTTAGAAATCCTAACGATAAGGACATTTTCGTTGAGGTCATAACTCTACCTCTAGTGGCTGGGGTGAGTACCTGCATCACCACCTTCCATCTCTAAAGGTATGCTTCCAACCACATGCTAATGAGGGCTACCATCACTGACCTGAGATTGCCAAGCCCAGATACTTAATTCTGCCTTTTGCAGCATTGTGCAATCTTTTGCTTGCAATGTGGTGATTAGCCAGCCAAAAATAGCTCGACTCCCCCATCCCTGGATAGGTGACCAGAGTCTAATGTTCAGTTCTATTGTGCCTTGCCCTGTTATTTTAGTGTCTTTGTTACTATTTGAAATCAGGTCATCTGAGTCATAGTTAATACACCATCACTCTACATCACAGAATCAGACACATTTTTTACACATCTTTTTTATTATAAAATCTATAGTATTTCAGTTTTAAATACAAAGCAAACACTTCTACATCCTCAGGACACTTGTGATTTAATCAAGTCTGTATTACATAAGTAACACTGATGAAAACATACACTACAGCTTCCCATGAAAATGAATGGAAATTACTACCTGGAAGTGAGGCATCCAGTTATTTATTAAAATGACTTCTCTTCTTCCTCTCCCACATACTAACAGGACTTGGCCATCAAGTCCATGCCTTGTTGCTAAGTTTAGCAGGCAGATGAAATCAGTTGTACTGATCCACAGTTCTCATGCTTAACCAGAAATTTGTAGTCATAACATGCGCCTGTCCTCAAGGACAATATTTCTGTTTCAAGTAAATGTATTTTGAGAAATACTTGGAAAATACTTGCTATATCTGTAGGCTGGGACAACATCAAAGAGTGCTCATACATTGATCCATTTATTTTTCTTCTTTTAATTTATTATAGCAGACAGAGTTGATGGATACTATGGATTCAAGAAGCATATTTTCAGTGAATTACTGTGGCCATTATTCCTTTTACTTTATTACATGACAGGAATACACAGCAAAGTATCATCTTTTCAGGGTGGCCTGTGTATGAAATTAAGAACTGCTAAGTGCAAACTATTAAACAATCATTGCTGTGATTTGTTGCAGGTGGGGCAATATGTATGTATCTGATAGCAAAATGGTGAACTGTGTCACTAGTGTCAGTCTTTATTTCACTTTTATCAAAATGAAACATCATAAAATACACTGGAAAAGGTTATCTTTTGGGCTGGGGTGGCAGCTCTTATGTGAAAGCAAATGACAAATATATATTCACAGTAAATTGATCGTTGATATGGCTTTTTGAGGGAACAGCATATGTGTCTGGAACAAGTCAAAATGTATTACTGTAATGATTATGCATTTCAAATACTAAACAGACATCAGAAGTGTTACACAGTTACTGTTAATCACTGATACAGCTTGTTGGTGGAGGTACAGTAGTCTGAGAGCAACAAATTGAAATTATTATTGAAGCCATAATTATTTTTCAATTTCATCAAAAATCAGTCATTAGAGGTATACACAGAAAATGCATACTTATATGAAGGGGCAAGCTGTGCATGACCTTAAGTGAAAAGGTAAATTGTACATTTATTGTTTAATAATCATTAATATGGCTTGAATGGCCATTTATGTGTGTGACAGCAGCAACTTGAAAAATAATAATGTAACTATGATTTCTTTCACCTTCTTCACAGACATACAAAACTATGCATAGAGAAAGTGGTTATATTTTAGGACACAGGCTATGTGTGAAAGCAAATGACAATTATATGATCACTGTTAAACAATCATTAAAACAGCTCATCAGTGGCCAGTTTATGTATCCAAAAGCAACAGGATAAAATAGATTACTGTGGCCACTGTGATTTTCACGTTATTCATAATCAGACATCTGAGATGCACATGGAAAGTGGGTATGTTTCCTTTGGGGTGGCAGGCTAAGCCTGAAAGCAATGCACAATGACATGATCTGTGTTATGCAATCATTGGTATAGATGTTAAGGTTTTATTTATTTATTTATTTATTTATTTATTTTTATTTTACATTTGTTGACCGGGAAAGTCCGACTGGACACATGTCCATTTTCAGTGGAGGCCCGGGGAGAAAAGCTCCAATAGTACATAGTAGGTTACAAAAAGTTCCAATAGTACATAGTAGGTTACAACAATGTTTGACAGCTAACATACGATTGTAGTTATGCACTAAATAACCAGGGAAGAAAAAAAAGTTACATTAGTATGTACAATAACAATTATAAAGAGAAAAACAAAGCATCATATAGTTATAGGTTTAAGAGTATATATGCTTTAAAGGAATCAGGTGAAATATATTACTGTGGTTATTATTTATCTTACTTTCATCACAATCAAATAGTAGATATATAAACAGAGTAGTACTGTCTTTTTGATTAGTGTGTCCTTGGGTGAAAGTGACTGATCATTGCTGTTACTTGATCTACAGGTCAACAGTCATTGGACTGGTTTCCCAGAGGCAGTGTGTGTGTGGGTGTGTATATATATATATATATATATATATATATATATATATATATATATATATATATATAGTGATCTGTTTGTGAAAAATATTAAAACCACAGCCTTTTATTTTTGGATAAGCTAAGCAACTTTGGAGTCAGAAGAGGTGTAACCTATTAAAAGTAAGATATTCCACTGGACAGTATGTGTGCAGAAGGAGCTAAGCTAGTGTTTCCTGCATTTTAGAAATGCAGTAGAAACTTAGTCCATGCTTTCATGTACATTTTATTATACTGTAACTCCACAGTATTTTAAATGTAAAAGCTTTTAAATTTAATTCACTAAAGTCGTGCACATTTTACTTTTTCACTCAGGAGTGAATAAATAATGCAAACAACTAGTGGTTAGCAGTTTGACTCAGAAGTCTAAGGCTATTAGCTGTTAATGAGCTACACCCTGTATTCCAAGGCTTCATTTCTGCAACTTCTACCTGCAAACTGTGTGACTCTGAGCAATCCACTTAACACACAGTGTTCCAAGGTTGCCCCTCATAACAGTCATGTCCAGCGGACTTATTTCATAAAATAAAGAAAATGCTTTTGTAACAAAAGACACAAAACAAACACTTATTTGTCCCTGTAAATGATGTTTTCAGCATTTGAAATATTATTACAGAATAAATAAAAAAGGGAAAGCACTATATGGAATGGTGTGTTCACATGCACAAATTGAGCATACAGCTGTTCTATCACCTCTGTCTCTTAAAGTATTGATTAATTGAATATACAGATGTATTGTCCAAAAATGCTACTAAAAATTACATACAGTTTCAGGAACATAAACTTGTAATAATTTATAGGCTACACCAACTGGCCTATGTGGCCATCAGAATGTCTCAGGTTCCTAAGTTGTATTACTCTTTGCTTACATTAGATGTCAGCATATGACTTATGTTCAGGGTGGTGGAATATAGCCTATGTCCAGAATACATCTTTATTGAGTTACTACATCATAAATAAAACTCATGCATATTACTACAAAAAGTGTGTCTAGTTATAACATAATGTGGCTCTAAATGAACAGAAGTAACCAGACTGGTAGGGAAAATTAACTGTTCAGTTGCATTTAAATCATTGATGGCAGATCTGCAGTCCTAAGTAAATTTTCTGCTGAAGTATCCTATTATAATTTCCTGTTAAGGTTAGCATGAACTGTTAATGTGAAATCAACATATGCTGTTTATACATAGGCACCATATGCATATGCTGTTTATACACAGGCACCATATGCATGGTTTTGGAGGCCTTTCACTTTTGCAATCTGACAGCCTGCATTATAATATGTTTTTCTTTGTGGTAAGGGACTTCTGCTCAGTGTGAAGAATTCAATAAAGTTGAGAATATATCATTACTGAGTTATTATTACATCAGATGTAAAAATCATTTAGATTTCTGGAGCAATTTTCCAAGCTATAAAATGCTAATGCTCAAATACCATGATCTAAATCAGTCAAAGTGGTGAGAAATTCAACAATGGGTAGCATTCAAATTCTGTTTTAACACTTTTATTAAATCATCACTTAAGTAATAAAAAAGAATACATTAACAGAAATGAAAACAAACCATATTACATTGTTTTCCATTTACATACAATATACATGACACATCTTTTCTTTGTAACTAATGTCAGTCCACCATTACATAAATTACTAAATTTCTGCCTTCCTTTAAACCTCACTCCTCCTCTTGAATATTGTTCCTCATATAATGTTCCTACAGTTTCCATTTATTTATATGTAATTTGCTCCTCCTCTTTTCTACAACTTCTTCTTTCAGCTCTTTTATCTCTTTTATAATAATTCAGTATTTTGAATGCAGTCGGTTTAGAATTTGATTTCCCTTTTCTAGTAATTGCTTTATTGGCACCCAACAGAATTAAGCTTAATAAGGCCTTTCTGTGGCTAGGCAATTCAGACCCAGCTAAAAATAATCATTACCTTAGTTACAACCGTTTGGTCACATAATATTTCTAACAGACTATTTTGTAGGGAATTTAAAAATCAGCTAGCCCATTACTCTTCCAAAATGATTTTCCCAGTTACCTCTTTCTTTCCCATCACACCTTCAACATTTGTTATCTACCCAGGGAAAAATTCTTTGATGTCTGTTTGGTATATAAAATACCCAAGCAACCATTTCCACTCAGTGATTGTAAACCTTCTGTAATGTATTGCATACCTATGTCCTTGAGTTTGACTGCAGCCTTTGCTGCATTTTACTCCCAAGTGTCATACTGCAATTTCCTGAAGAGCTTTTTCTAATGAATTATCATGGGGGAATTCACATAATACCTTCTACACAGGTACAAAATACATTTAAAAATATTAAATTACATTACATTGGGGCTTTGTGTAAGAACTACTCAGGAGCGAAAATACCGAACTGGCCCAGGACACATATTTGTATAGCTGTCCTTGCATTAGAAGTAAAAGTCCTATATAATTCTCCACAAAATTAATTATTTCATTAGTAAAATGCAATACCTCAGATACAATGATCTAGAGATACCAAACTGATGGCATCATATTCAGCATTAATCAGAACTTAACTCTGTTTCCTTAGTCAAACTGATGACCTAGCAATAACCTTCTGCTTTCAAACACATTCTGAATCCCCGCTCCAAAATACAGTATTTCAGAATTACTTCAGAGCAATTATCACTAGTAACTGATCTTACTGGCACCCTTAAATTGTGCAACTCTAATAGCCTGCATTATACCATGCTATCGAAAGATGAAAATAGCGAACGCTATTTCATCGAACCTAAAATATCTAAACCACATAATATTGAACATTCAGAACAGCGAATTTTTTCCTTGGGAAAAATTTGCTATTCCGAAACACATACACACAACACAAGCATGCCTAAAAAACATTAATCCACACACATACACTTATAATCCTATGACTAACCCTACACTAAACTGTAAATACACTACTATCTATCCACTTACCTTAACCCAAACCCTAACCCTAAGGTCCGTCACTATCGCACACTCACCTAACCTGCACCCTAACCCTAACTCACTTAGCCCACTCCTAACCCTAATTCACCTAACCCGCGCCCTAACCATAACTCACCTAACCCGCGCCCTAATCCTAACAACCACACAATCGCTCACTTACCTGAGCCCGACCCGTGCATTTCCACCACAGCGCTGAAAATAGTGAAGCCACAGAACTGGCTAACTGAATTCTTTCCCTAGGAAAGAATTCAGTGTTCTGCAGCTTCGCTATTTTTAGTGTTCACTCAAAATGGGTCGATATTAGAACATTCGAAGTTTTAAAACTTTGATGTTCTGATATAGAACCAATAGCCTGATACCCAGTGTTGCAAAATAAACATTTTTAATTTTACTCCATTGAGAACATAAGGAATATGTTGCCATCCGACATCAAAGTAATGTTAAATTAAAAAATAAGTCCATATGCTATATTTCCAGTATAAACAACCTGTACAGCCAAAAAGAAAAAAAAGCAAAAACAAAAACAAACAGAAAAATAAGCGATCAGTAATAGACCCCTAAAGAAATAAAAGATGTAACACTAATAAGTAAAATCTTTAATTATGCTATCACAATATCAAGGCAGTATATAACCAACATGGAAGATATCCACAAATCCTCCTTCAGTTACATTAGGAACCTTACAATCAACAGCACCCATTACTGTATCATATTTTTTTCTAATGGAATCTTGTAGTCCAGCATTTCTCAACCAATGGGCCGCAGCCCGTACCGGGCCCTGGTATCAATTATACCAGGTCACGAACGGTTGAGAATTGCTGCTATAAACTATCTGGCAGATAGAGTTACACAGACAATGGAGGTGGAGGGAATCAAACCTTTCACCCATGAACTGCAGGAAACAGCTCGTAAACAGCTCTTTAATCCTACGCCAAAAATTCACATGCTTAGAGTTTCAGATGTTAATTACTCTTATAAAATACTGCCTGCCATAGTAAAAATTATATAAAATGTAAGCAGTGAGATTTGAGACCAAGACAAGAAATACACAGTGGGACCATAGCAACATAACTTTTCAGATTTCCTGCAACTTTTAAACATATATATCACTCCACATTTAGAGAATACCAGTGTTTACATAGTCCACAAACCTCCAACTCTTTGAGTACAATGCAAGGCTTTTAAAGTAGGTGACATTTTTTTTTTATCTAGTTCAAAATTAGATTTTTAACTACAAGCATAACAACTCTCATGAGAACAGATATTTGTTACCTGAGCAGGATTGATCTTTCACATCCCACCCTGATGCTGATACATGTTTACTGATTTTTGTTGCAATGTCCACCTGTTGCAGTGGCAAAGTAAAGTCTTTCACTTTCAAAGAAGTAGGAAGGCTGCCCAAGGACCAGAAGATAGCCAGCATTTAAAGGCTGGCACCAATCCCCAATCATATTCTGGTTTGAAGATTATCTAGGAAATGTTGGAAAAGTTTTAATGTGTGAACCCAGGATTTCATTGGGGTTTGTAGTACAGTAAATAATGTTATAATAAAATTAATCAGTCATCCAGTACTACTTTATGTAACCCTTTTACATAAAAGCAGGCTGGACTGTGAGAATAGCAACCTGGCGTGTACACTCTTTGGTCCAACTCTTTTACTTCTGATTATTGTTGCTGATCTGTATAGAACAGCTACCTTCATTCCAATGTGCCCGCACTGATTCACAGCTCTAGAAGGATTCCCAGGTGCTGTCTAGCTCTAATCTGTTGTGCTTGGAGGAGCACTACATGCTGCTAGGAGGGAGTCCATACTTCCAGTGTGTACAGAAAAAGATAAAGTCATACATGCAGAAAATGATTGCTTACTTACTTACTGGATGCTACAGGTGAGGCTGGAATGCACAAATTCTTCTTTCAAAGTTTGAAGGCTAGTGCTGTTTTCAACTATCCAGATTTTCACAAAATGCCCAGATTTCTGTCTTCTTTTTTGGTCTATCCCTCATAAAATTTGTGATTTTCTGGCAAATCGTTGAAAATTGCTGACAATAAATAACAGATATTTGAGTTTCAGACTTTTATCCTTGAAAAAAATGCATGATAATACAAAATCTGTTATTCTAGCAACTTTGAAGTTTATAAAAGCAGTATTTAAAATCTGTCCCTGTTTTGGGGTCTTTGTCTCCTCATTATTTTGGCTTTGTACAGATTTCTTATGCTTTCTAGTTGTGACATATAGCTAAGCTTTTGGCAATTTTTGTTTATTCATTTATTTTACTTTTAAGTAGTTGGGGAATGGCTCATGCTAATGTCTGCTTCAGTAGTAAGGGCAGAAGAGTTAATGTGGTCTATCTTTGTGAACTATGGACTTTGAAATTTGGTATAGATTCTAAGGGGGTGTGCCCTCTTGTCTTGCTATAACTGCCCAGTTTTATTTTATCGAACCTTGTGAGCAGACCTTGAGCATCTGTCAGCCAGGCATGGGAAGTAGCAGATAAAGGGAGTAGTTTCAGAAACATCTATAATTCATTCTGTGGTTCGCAAGTTACCCCAGCGTGGTAGTGCTTGTTTTGAGTGCCAATAAGAGACAAGGAACTTGTTTAATTTTGGTGTTAAGAAATTTCATATTGAAGGTGTTTGTGATACAACAAATAGTAATTTGTGTACCTCAAACCTACAGAGTGAGCTCCAGGTTGTACAAAAGGAGGGGAAAACTAGCAGCACACAGAAAAAAAAGTTTGCATTCACTCGTAAGAACGTGGACAGCTATTTAAAATTTGGTTTCATACAATGCCCTGACACTGACAAATTGCCACAATCTCAATGTGTCACTTGTGCTACTATTCTGGGAAATAAAGCTATGAAGCCATCGCTACTTACCTAACATCTCAACACAAAACATTCCAATCTAGTCAACAAACCCATTGAATTCTTTAAGCATAAAAGAGATGCACTTCAAATAGAAAAGAAAATTATTTCCCAAGCTTCAACCACTGACACTTCACTTCTGACGGCATCCTATTTAATATCATTACAGATAGCTAAATGTAAAAAAAAAACATATTCCATTGGTGAAGAACTCATTAAGCCATCTTTGGTTGCAGCTTGTAATGAAGTATTAGGCCAGTCTGTGGCAAGTAAAATGAAAGGTATCCCATTATCAAATTATACAGTTGAAAGGTGGATATCTGATATGGCAGAAGATACAGAAACGCAACTCATTGAAAAAATTAAAAAGTCAAAATTGTTTGCATTACAACTGGACAAATCTACAGATATTCAGAACAACAGCATTTTACTTATGTAAGTATAATATATTGACCATGATGAAAGTGAAATTAAAGAAAACATTTTATGTGTTTCTGGGTTACCTACGCATACTACTAGCAGTGAAATTTTCAAAAATTTTAAATGGTTTCATTGAAGAGAGAGGTCTGGAATGGAAAAAAAATGCGTTGGTGTTTGTACTGACAGTGCTGCCTGTCTTACAGGTAGAAATTCAGGTATAGTCATTAAAATTAAGTATATGACAGGCAATAACTTATTGTCAACACACTGCTACATTCATAGGCAAAACCTGGACTCTAAAAAATGGCACCTAAGCTTAATGAAGTACTGTCTCAATTTGTTAAAATGCTTAATTATATAAAATTAAGCATTATATAAAACAATATTTTAAATACAAAACTGTTAAAAGCATTGTGCGATGAAATGGGCTGTGATCACTAAAATTTTCTTTCCATTCAGAAGTTTGTTTACTGTCCCACAGTAAAGTTCTCAAGAGGTTATATGAACTTCCAAAGGAATTTGAGCTGTTTCTAATCAATAAGAAAAGTGGCCTCTCCCATTATTTCCAGGATAACAAATGGATAGCCATGCTGGCATATCTTGATGACATATTTTCTTACATAACTGAGATGAATTTAAAACTTCAAGGTCCAGATACAACAATATTTAATGCTTGGAATAAGTGCGACTCATTCAAAAAGAAACTCAGAGTCTGGCTTAATATGATTGCAGAAAGAAACAATGAAATGTTTCTTTTGACCTCGTATTATATCATGGAAGCAGGTGATTTCTATTCACAGAATTCAGTTTCAGATATTATTGCAGGTCATTTAAAGATGTTTGAAAAGTATTATTCCAAAAACACCACTCCACGAACCAACTCACCAAGAACAAAAAAACACACTGAACAACTGGAGAAATGGTCACCATCCACTTTTACTGTATTCCTAGTACTTCGGCATCAAGCCATCCAAATCCTTGAATGGCTTGATGCCAAAGTACTAGGAACACAGTAAAAGTGGATGGTGACCATTTCTCCAGTTGTTCAGTGTGTTTTTTTGTTCTTGAAAAGTATTATCCCAAACATGAGGATCCCTGGAGACAAAATCTAAGAATTATGAACCCTTTTGTTGAACAGAAAGAGACAGCCCTTTCCCATGAAGAAACCCTTTGACGTAATTGAATTATCATTGGACAAAGGACTGGAAAGTGCTTTTAATCGTATGAGTAATTCGAACTTCTGTAGAAGAATAAAAATGAATATCCAAAGTTACATGAAATAGCAATGAGATTTCTTCTTTGTCTTGTCACCACATATCTTCATGAAACTGCATTTTCTGTCATGACTGTGCTTAAAATAAAAAAGAGGAACAGCCTGCAACTTTCTGACTTTCCCCATTTGGCTATCACTTCAATTCATTCCAAAATTAATAAGCTAACTGACAAAAAAATAGCAACAAAAGGCTCACTAGCCTAACTAAAACCTTCAAAAACTCAGTGGTAATAAAAGAAACTAAGTTTAACTTTTTCAATAACTTATAATTGCTATGTTAAACTGTTAAAGTGCTGCATTTTTATATTCAAAATATTAATTAGATTTGGAACTATTGTTCAGAATTGAGAGATTCATACATTTGTCTTTACTAAATTACATAATTTGCATATATAAATATTTGACATGTGTATGTGATAATAAGTGTTTCGTAAAGGCATTCACGAGTAAATTTGTTGGGTGTTCATCTTATAAAAAATAATTTACTGATCTGCGGTCTCACAAAGGTTGAGAATCACTGTTCTAGTCTGAACATGAGTACAATTCAAGCACCCTTCCATACAAATTCTGCTTCAAATTTACATCTTCCATACAGCCTATCATTTTCTTTACTGTGTCCTATTTGATTCTTCTTAAAAAATTACTTTAGTTCAGGTTATAACCACTGTTTACAAATCCAGAAAAAAAAAAACATCTCCTTGGAATTCAATAATATTCATGTCACTCTGATATCAAGTGTCAACACCACCTAGTCCAACCACTTTTAAACGTCTTCAGTATTAAGTACTTCCATGAGTTCTGTCCCTCAGTCATAGAAAGCAGCCATAGTACTACAGTACACAGAACTGGCCCCATGACAAATCCTGGGAGCTATAGACCTGTAAGCTTCAGAAGTATTAGCTCTAAAGCTATGGAATGAAAAATACCCAATCTGATGGTCAGTGACAGGTAAACTAAAAACCCTTGCCACTGATTAATCTGGATTTGGAAAGCTGGACTGTGCATATTAAAATGGTTTATTTTGTTAAAAGGGGCTCTGAAGTCTTGGGTGATGGTGTGAAAATCCATACAACCAAAAGCTTTGACACAGTCTGTCATGCTAATCCCAACACAGCTTTAGCCTATGGTGTAGACAATTATCACTTAGCTATTAAGGTAAGAGTAATTTCTCTAGTCTGAGTTGTGACACCACTGGGGTTCCAAGGCAATCTGTCCTGGGCCCCCTGTCTTTTCCTTTTGACATCTGCATCTCATATCTGAAAACAGGTGTCAGAGGAAAGTGACAAACTAGCTTCAGTTGTAACTATAGATTGTGAGCAATTGACAAACCTTTTTCAAGATTTTAGATACTCCAGCAGAACCTGGACCAGTCAAGTGATTTTTGAAGTAGTTATGCACTTTCCCTTACTGTCAAAAAGTGCAATACTGTTTCCTAAGGGAAATAGAGCACTATTTCCTATTACACAATAATGGTACCCCTCCTAAGACTGCCATAATGATCTGAGCCTTAGATGATTGATAATGATCTCTCTTTTGATCACCATGTCTTGCCAGAGATCAAGAAGCCCTCCTACCTTACCCAGTTGATCTGTGCAGGAGTATTTCCTCTCGGTAGAGAGCAGTCTTTGCTTCATTTTCTTCTTTTATTAGACCTAGCCTAGAATAAAATGTCACTTTTGTAATGTGTCTTAGTAAGCACCTTAAACCAACTGAAAAGGCCCC
This sequence comes from Protopterus annectens, assembly GCF_019279795.1. Classification (NCBI taxonomy): domain Eukaryota; kingdom Metazoa; phylum Chordata; order Ceratodontiformes; family Protopteridae; genus Protopterus; species Protopterus annectens. The sequence goes on along the minus strand of NC_056744.1, from coordinate 467,511,148 downwards.
ACAAATTTCTAACCAAGAAGGTTTCTGGACTGCACAACCAAAGAAACCCCAAGAATGAAAGGCCCTGTTCTTTTGTTCTGTTTCCTATGGAATCCTAAGGGTTGAGCTCTGCTTAGCTTCACAAACACTGAATGTTCTGGCACTATTTAAATTCTTTCACCTTCACAGAATTAATGGTTTCACCAACACACGTGCTAAGGACATCATCATCCCATGCAACATTAATAACATCTGCTGGCACGACACATTAAAAACCCAATGCATTTGATATTTCTGAAATAAAGTATCTGTAAATAAAACAAAGTAATGTGCTATTTATCATTTTTTGAAAGCGATCTTGATGGTAGGATGGGAGACTGTTAATTCATGCCTGAAGTATGAAGTAATGCTCTTTCTATTCAGGGAATATAACATTACAGGTAGTTTTCTCATTGATCAACCAACCTTAAGATTAGCAAAGCTCTCTAGCTGAATTTCATGATAACCAAGTCTCAAAACATAACAAGCTGGCTACGACTAGAGAACAAGTCATGATCCTCTAAACCTTTTCTATAGATTTTAAAACATAGCAAGTTCCATGTACTACACAGATGTTTTCATCACTTGTTATATCTATATCTATATCAGTTTACTATCATTAACTTGACTCACAGGTGGTTAAGTCCACCTGAGCAATTCCCACATTGTGAATGTCAGAATTTAAACCTTTCAGTTAGGGCTGGTCTATTTAGAGATATTTAAGCTTCTAGAGTACTTGCACATTTATTTGGTGACACTGTACAGGCTACTCCAAATAGCCTGGCTCTTGGTCAAAGTACCATTTGGATTAATAGTATTGTTACACAGAAATATTGGACACCCTTTGCTAAGGCCCTTAAAGTAACTGATAAGTAGTGAATGGTGACAGTGGAAACTACCTTATAATCTGGGCAGAAGGGGGTACAGCTAGTAAACCTGTGCCAGCCTTTCCCAGGGGTGTGTGTGTGTGTGTGTGTGTGTGTGTGTGTGTGTGTGTGTGTGTGTGTGTGTGTGTGTGTGTGCGTGTGTGCAAATCAAACCTCAAAGTGTGTGTGTCAGCTACCTGGGCAGGAACACAAAGCACTGGTTGGACAGAGACAGTGCTAAAAGTCTTGGTTTGGCCACTCAGCTGAGATCTCAACCCTATAGTTATGCCAGTGGGGTGTCTTATTGGGGATGTGGAGAAAGAGGGAGAAACCAGCCCCAGACTGACTATGGTCTCTGTGTGCTCTTAAGGGAAATTGCACTTTACTGTGTGTGTACTTGTCATCTTCCCAGTGTGTATGTCCCCCACTGTTGCCAGTGGTGAGGATTGAGGTTCCTTGATTACTGGGCCAGTGCAGGGGAGTCACACTGCTCTGCAAGGATCACAGAGAGATATTACTCAATTGATTAATTGTAAAAGTGGCTGCATATAAAGCAGAAGCAATATGTGGTGCCTTTCCTTTATCTTATTATTCATGCAAAGAATTGTATTCAGATACCCTATCTGTTATATTGTCTGCAGTATACATCTTCATACCCACTTATATTGCATTTTCGCAAAACATTTTGTGATATTTACTTAGTGAGCACTGCTCTGTAACTGGTTGCATTCATCACAGTGGAAGGAGTGTGTCAATTCCTGGGGCAAAACAAATGTTTATTAAACAAATAAGAGTGTGTTTGCACTCAGACAAGCAGTGTAGCCCATCCAAAACCTATATATACCTCTTGTATGGGAATTAATCTGAAGATTTCAGCAATGTAGGGCTACTGCTGAGTGAATCACTGCAATCAGGTATACATTTTAAATCATTTGTTCAACTGTAAGCACAGCTATACTGTTGCAAAAACTACATAAGACAGAATTCAGTGTATGATGAATATGTTCATATTATAGATATGCTAAGATTATTTAACCTGCCAAAAAGCTTTTGTTCCATCTTCTCAGTACTGCATTGTCCACCTGCATAATGCTGCATTTAGTGAATTTAAGTAATGTCAGTGTACTTCATGCATAATATAAAGTAAGAAAAGATCTGAACATTTTTAGAAATGTATATTGTGATCTCTCTTCTTAGGTTGTCAAGTATGCATATGTTGTGCTGCTTACGCAATCGGTTCACTTATACTTCAAAACATTATTTTAAATTAAACAAATAATTATCTCAATTCATGTAACTTATTAAATACTAGAAACAGCCGCAGTGGTAAAGCGGCAGCTTTGTTGCCTCACAGCAAGAGGTTCTTCTGTTCGATTCTTGGTGGGAGTGCCTTCTGTGTGGAGTCTGCATGTCCTCCCCACGGTTGAGTGGCCTCTGAAAGACATGCGTGAATGGGCGTGCCTTCGCTGAAGATTGGGTGTCGGGAGGAACTCGGCACCATAAAAATCAACTGCCAATCATTAGCGGACCTTAGTTCCGCTGTGGTGACCCCTAACTGGGAAAAGCCGAAAAGACAAACATTAAACACCAGAAACACACACAGAGCTCAGTATGCTTTACTGTGTTAATGTTTTAAACTGTAAGGTTGTTGGATTAAAATGAAGAAAAAAATAATTTATAAAATCAGTATAGACATTCAAGACTTAACCATTGTGTGTGTGTGCGTGTGTGCGTGTGTGTGTCTGTGTGTGTATGGCTGTCTGTCTGTGTGTGTATGTGTGTGTGTGTGTGTGTGTGTGTGTGTGTGTGTGTGTGTGTGTGTGTGTGTGGTTCTATTTACACTTTTTTACAAAGACTCAGATTAAGATAGATGATTATGCATTTACTGCTCACATAGGTATTAGAGATAATTCTTAATATAGAGTCCAATGGTGATTAGAGTATATAAGCAGGCAAGATGCAGTCCACTAAAATGAAAATATATAAGTTGTGCTTGCTAAAATTTAGGTTTATAAGTAAAAAAAAAATATTTTTATTTGATAATACATAGCTTTCTGGTTACCGTAATTAGTGCTGTAGACTCTAACAAGTCTTATCAATATCATAATTTACTTTGAAAATGTCATATATTCTGTTTTATATTTACATTGCTGGATTAATACAGTCAAAGTTTTAATTGTCATGTTAGCAGTTGCCCTAAATATACTACCCATAATTGCTGTGCAATTACCATTGTCCTTCCCAACATAACATCACTTTGAAGCAAACTTATTTTCTTGTTAAAAGTGACAGGAAATGTATTGATCAGTGGAATAGTTTTGATTGTCAGCACTGATGACAAGTCTTTTCCTTCCTAGGTAATACATGCCACTTGTGTGCTTTATCACTGTTTCGCATTGTGCATCTGGTTGATGAGAACAAAATATATTAGCTTTTCAGCCCTTGTCTTCCCATATCAAGTTTATTGTATTGATTTATAGGTAACAACGTTAAGCAGAATGGATATGCTAAATTAAAAAACTTTGCTCCTAAGAAAATGGTCTTTTGTCAACATATCTAATTCTTACAAGACATGCAACAGCTTATAAAAAATAAATGCCTCAAACACTGCTCTGTGAGTTCAGATTTTAAAAAATCTATAGAAGAACAAATACAGACAAAGGGGGGAATTCAGTAAAGCTTACACAGACTTATTTGCCATGTAGGCATAGTGGCACGGTGCTTACACGGAAGTAAGCAAATGTGCAATTTAGTAAACTGAACTGAGGGACGTGCACGACCTCAGAAGTGGGTGAAATGCATGTAAATGAGGCAGGTAGAGCAATTCAGTAAACAAGACCGGCAGTTGTGCAGACCCCATCTTGGTGTCCATAATGTACACGGGAAACTTCCATGTACATGATGTAAAAATGACACCAGGGGCTGCAAAAGTGTACTTACAGTGGCAGAAATAGCATACAGGACATAGATATGTACAAAACTAACCACCATGTGTCCAAAACCATATGAAAAATAATGTAAAATAATTTTTTTTTTCATACCCTGGGAATGTTTGCGTGACATGCCACAGTGCACAAACATGCTGTGATGGAAAAAATATAAAAAGATTGCAAGAAACAGAATTTGTGAGTACGTAACAGTAATGCATTATAGGACCCTGTGTGGAGTATGTACAATACCAAGGAAAGGATATGGGAGGAACCACTCATGCACGATAAAGAACTCACTGGAATTTAATGTTGTTAGTGTTTTCATAGAGTACAATGCCAATACTTCATCAGACCAGTATGTACAATGTTAGAATGCTGTGGTTGTTAATGAAGCAGGGCCTGAAACTGTGTATATTCCAGGTATTGTGCACAGATCTGTATGCAAATGAGCTGGGGTTACTGAATAGCACAAATGGGTATCTGTGTCCGCAGATCCCATCTGTGTAGGCAAAGAACCATGTTGGTGTCCACAGAAGAGGTAGCTGACATCAAAAGGGGGTGTGTCTTTTAAGCTCATTGGAGATCAGCAGTGCCTGTTTCCATGGTGCACCACTGAGCTGAGCAGGGGGGTATGTACACTGACTGCTAAGCTGTGTATATCTGTGAGGCATGTGTTTTATCGTGTTTGCATGTGTTTGTATGGTATGCCACTGTGCTGAGTGTAACCTTCCATGGGGTGTGCTACTGACTGCTGAGCTTTGTTTATCTTTGCAGTGCGGCTTTGTGCGGTGTGCTGCAGTGCTCAGCAAGGAAGGCTATCAAAAAAAATTGGCTGAGAAAGCCAAGATACACTAATTACTAATGAAGCCTTTTTCACTTAAAGTAGGGCCATTAAACCCCTTAATGATGTACTTTGCAGGTGGAATACATCATAGGTAGCCAACCACACAGGCTACATCTACAGCAAAGCACTGTAAAGGTTGCAAACACCCTACAGTTTGATTTTCCCCCAATACTCGGCACCACTGGAGTACAGACTTGGGAATTTTAGCTGAGAGAATGCTAGTGGCTGCTGCAGATCTGCTACATATGTATGTGCTGGATGCTGAGGTCAATGCAGCTGCTGCTGATGCTGACTATAGGCCTAGACTGAGAAGGTGAAGAGTGCTCAGGCCCAGGGTAACTTTCCAGGAGCTACATGAGCTGGAGTTTGTAGAGCACTACAGGGTGGACATGGACATTCTACAAGAACTCACTGAGCTCTGCCAACCTCAACTCAGACCCAGAGTCAACACAGGGGAACCCATCCCAGTGGAAACAAAGATATGTGTAGCCCTTAGGATACTAGCTACAGGTACTTTCCAAAGACCAACTGGGGACATGATGGGGTCTCACAGGCATCTGCTTCCAGGCTACTCAACTAGTTCCTGGATGTCATGCTACCACATGCCAGTGAGCACATTTAACTTCCCCAAACCCCTGAGGAGAGGGTCAGCAGTATGTGACTCTTCTGCCATGTAGCACAATATCTTGAGGTACTGGGTGCCATAGATTGCACTCATGTACATATCAAGGCACCACCCGGTGATAAGGGTAGAATTTACATCAACCACAAGGGGTACCACTCCATCAACTGCCAGGTCATGTGCAATGCCCAGGGTATTATCATAAATGTCTGTGCTAGCAGCCCTGGCAGTGATCATGACTCCTATATCTGACATGCATCACAGCTGTACCAGATGTTTGCTAGGGGGGAAAACATCCCACACAGCCATTTACTTGAGGATGCTGGCTACTCACTGGAACCAGGCCACATAAATACCTCATAAAGAGAATCCATGGCCTCCAACACCTGTTCTATGTGGACAAGCTCAAATCACTATCACTCTACTCTGTATTATACAGATTGCTCATAGGTGATCTGTGTCTCGCCTACAAGGCAATCCCAGACCCTGCTCTAGTAGAAATGCTCCATATCCGTAAGTCTAACTCCTCACATAGTACCCAATCAAAAGACTTAAATCTAATATGTGACATTTTCAAAACCTGCTGGAGAGACAGGTTTGTCTCCCAGAGGCTGCCCCATCCCTGGAATAGAGTTCCCATACAAGTCAAACAAAGAATGTCGTTGACCCTCTTCAAGTGCAACTTTGATGAGTGGATGGACAACCACAAATCTGTTTCAGGGTTTCCACCTGTGTCTCTTATTGATGGGTGACAGGTGCTGATTGAGGTTTCTTTTTTGGGGAGAAAGTCTTGGCTAGGCATGTAATTGCCCCAGAGTCATTAGCCTAGTAATCTCCTATGATGACACCCATCAAAAATACACACACCCACTGAAGAATGCCATAATGAGGCACACACATAAACTAAGAACATCATAGAGCATGTGTTTGGGCTGTTGAAGTCATGGTTCAGGTGCCACGATATATCTGGTGGAGGCATGCAGTACTCTCCAGCCACATGTGCACAGATAGTCACAGTGTGTGCCATGCTGTACAATATGATCCTACAGAAACAGCTGCAGCAGGATCAGCAAAGGGGAAGGGAAACACAAACCCCCAGCAGTGCCTAGGTCACCACAGCAACACCCACAGGGGGAGTCGGAGGAGGAATCCCCTAAGGCTGTCCCTGTAGGCAGACGTAGGCATAACCAATATGCCCTCGCCTTAGCCAAGAGGCAATGGATAGCACATGCACTGACAATCTAGGGCCCTAGGGACTTACACCTTAGTCTGACTCGCATTCATGTTAGTACAAATGATGCTAACCAGACCACACAACCTGTACCTCACCATGTATTGGCTGTGGACTGCATGTATCAGACAGAGTTAGCCCCAAACTATAGGTCTGTCAACTGCTGCATTGGCAAGGTAAGTCACTCTCCTATACACCACTTGTAAGGAGTACTACAATATGGTAGCATATGTATGGACCTACCGCATGAATGCAAGGGAATATAGTGGGCTATATATAGTGTGCTACTGGGCTACTTGCAGAGATCTATAGTGGGTTACTGGGCTATTTGTACAGCTCTAACAGCCACTTGGAACAACAGGTACTCTGTTTACTAGTATGTACCCCATAATATTCACTAGGCCACATGGCTAGAAACCGCATGACATTATTCCAGGGAGATGCCAAACAGTGAGATTACAAGATGGTTGCATGACTGTCTATGCAGCAGAGCATAGGCTGGTCATCCCTCACTCCAGACACATCAGTGTCCCCATACAACTGCTGTAATAGTAAGTCAGCAATGACATACCAGCAGACCAGACAATTCTTGTATGTTGTTGATAGTGTGAGGAATGAAACCTCTCTGTCTGGTGACTGGTGTCTGGGCCAGGGACAATAGCATGGGCGATGGTGTTGATGATTTGAATCTGGCAGCATCCAACATCTTTTGCATGTGAGGCACTCATATGGTGGTATTTCCACAGACTGTCATAACTCCACAATCTGTTACTGCAAGAAAGTTGGACAAAGTCAGAGTGAATGGGGGCACAAAGGGCCATACCTACAGACAGACATACATGCTCCAAGTAACCTAGCAGGTGGTGAGTATAACAGCTGGCTGCAACAGGTCAGATTAGTTGCAGGATGTAAAGGCCATCACTTAACTGTGTCAGTAGGTACAAAAGTCAGAGACCGCTGTTTACAGTATAGTACCGGAAAACCACAAATGTATGAGGATCACAACAGACACATGGGGCAAATTGCTGGATATTCTGCAAAAACATGTACAGGGAGAGGCATGAGACTGTCACCCTGTGTGTGGTATTATATCATGTGCCCCAGTCACATCATACCTCTCAACTTCTTAGAACAGGAAATCTGGCAAAAGCCATGAATAAAAGTGGAACCAAGGCCCACAACTAGGGCCAGGTTTTAAATAGTTGCTCCTACAAATGTAGAATGTAAATAGAATAACAGCTCTTGCGTTAGCAAGAATCTCCTGATGTGCATGGAGTCTGAAACTCAAATGTCTGTCATTAATTATTGACTTCAATCTTCACTGATTTGCCACTAATTTGCCAGAAAACTACAATGTTATGTGAAATGGACCAAATGTATGAGGCATACTTCTGGACGGTCTGTGAAACTCTGTACAGTTGTGAGGTATGTGTCACATTTTAAGGTCAGCAAACAGTTGGGAATGCCTTGGACAACATCAGGGAACTGCAGTACTGTGATAACAGCTGCAGTGGCCAATGGCCTATAGCACACATAATCCTGGAGTGGAGTACAGGTAGCTCTGGCCTTGAGTCACCTTGTCAGTACTTACAATCACATTGGGCATGCTCCTACACTTGGCTTATTTGAGCCCAAGTCTGTTGCCTCTACCGCCCAAAGACCTGCTATATAGAAATATGTCAGTACATACATACAGCTATGTATACATATCTGTCTCTCCCTATCCCCTCACACTTGATTAGTGTCTCTATCAGTATGTGGCACATATATATATGATAACAGGAGGTGCATATACCTATATAAAGTACAATGATACATAGACTCCTCACATATATCTACTAACACATTTACATAACGTACACACACAACAACATTTAAGGAGACATCTCTGTTATACACATTTATATAGATATGGGTGGTGATGTATGAATGTCCCCACATACCCCAAAATGCTGGGGTTATTTTCACGTGCACTTATACATTACAACAGTTGTCTGATGGAACCAGACCAAGGCCACAGCAGTACAAAATCCTCTAACCTACAGACCCCTGTGCCTGCGGACTGTCATCCTGTAGACAGACACAGGTATGCAGGTGATATAATGTGGGCCTTGGGCAGGCCATATTGTCCCTGGCCATACATGTCCGCCCATCAAACTGCAAACAGCCACATATGGCCAGACAGGTAAGGGTACACACATAGCAAGGATATTACCAGGTATCCCAACACTAGGACACTAGATAAAATAATAGTACCAAGTAATATCACTCTGTAGGCCACACATGCTGTCTAACACAAGGCCAATTTGTGTATTCCACAAGTAGTGTGCCTGCCTCAACATATACAACAGACATAACCTGTGGTGCATGCAATAAGTACTGTAAGCTGTAGTGTTAATACTAGATAGGTTGGAGTTCTAATTTCATGTCATCCTACTCTGTGTGTGTGTCAGTATATCCCCTCACAGCAGTATGGACCTGCCCATATGGAATATCTCTGTGCAATAGCATGCATTTTATGGTTCTGTGACTAGCTGCTAGCATTAACATTGGCCTCCTTTACAAGGCCTGCTGATGTCATCCACCTTAAGAGTGCTGGCTGACAATCGAATAACAGATAAACTCCATGGCACATGTGATAAGTACTGCAAGCTGTAGTGCGCAATGGTAGGTAGGGGTTCTATTCTCACATAATTCAACTTCTGTATGTGTGTGTGTGTGTGTGTGTGTGTGTGTGTGTGTGTGTGTGTGTGTATATACATATATCCCTACAGATGTGGCCATCTGGCTTATCTCCATGCAATGGTTATGCATTTTAAGGCCCTGTGACTAGCTGCTGGCCTCAACACTGGCCTCCTTACAAGGCCTGCTGATGTCATCTACCTTAATAGTGCTGGCTGACACTCTGATATCAGATAAACTTCATGGCACATGTGGTAAGTACTACAAGCTATAGTGTTTATTACTAGATAAGTAGGGATTCTAATCTCACAGCATCTAATGTGTGTATAAACATATATATTTGCAGCACTAGACACATAGTCATTTGGCCTGTCTATGTGCATTGGTTATGTATTGTATGGCCCTGTGACTAGCTGCTGGCACTAAATTCCCCTCATCTACATAAGCATAATTGACGTATGCCACCATCTAGATTTGTACGTGCAGCATACCCAGGGCCACGTATCAAGGGTAGCAGACCTTGTCACAAGGTATGAAAACATGATGAAGCTGACTATCCCCATTATTCCTGACACACTGTTCTACACATATGCACCTAGAAAGCCATGCACGTATACTGGCATACCTTGCTAATGCCATATTCCGCTGTGCTGCCTTGTCATCCTGTGCCGCTGTATTGCTGCCATGTGTCCATAGTTGAACCTAACAGACTCCTGGGATACAAGCATACACAGGTCTGTGACACACCTGTCTTTCTGTAGCACTACTGCCAGTGTACCAACAGGCAACATAGATATACAAAGTTTGATGTGTAGTCAAGACACATAACAGCATACAGTACCTGTCTTGGCCCACAACAACTGTCATGGCATACACAAACACATGTACATAATATAGTCACTCTGTGCATCAGACACATTTGCAGGTCCCTGCACTGATGGCACAGATGGTAGGAATGTGGCACAGGTATCATCACATGCACAGGGTGTGGTGTGAGGGTGCCAGAGGCCTAGGCTGTGTCAAACAGTTGACAGCTGAGTTTGGTTTGAGTTTAAGTTGAGCTGCATTTAGCTGAGTTTGGGCTTCCCCATTATTTATGGCTTTGTCCTGATTTCTTACTGTAGGAGGTTGAGAGGTATGTTAGGCATAGCCCTCAGCCAGACAGGGATGAATGCCCACAAAACAGGGACTTAGTCAGAGCATATCAGTGACATTCAGGGACACATTTACAATGTTAGACCTATTTATGTGTGATACTGACAGACTGAGAGGAGGTGAATTACAGTACTTCATTTGATGTTACAGGAGTGTGCACCCCTACTTAGTGTCATTATGTCTTACGTGTAATACACTATCTTTACTACAACGGGTGACCATTGTAGGAGGGACTGACAGGGACAGAGCAGAGAAGTGATTCAAAATAGGGACAGTTGAAAGGCATGCCTGTAGGTGTTGGACAGCAGAGTATTACTGACAGGTCAATATAGATCTAATACAAGCCTATGGTTGTAATCCCTATTCCCCATACCTCCACCCCCCGATCTGCATCCTGTTTTATGGGGAAATCTATTACATACCTGGTCGACTGATATAATCCTTTTTTTGAAGGATTCCTCTGCAAATGCTTTACACATACGCTTTCTGTGTGAGTAAAACCACATACAGACCTGTTTTACATAAGCAGTTTCTTGCCTTTTGTAGGTAATGCTCATTAACAGGCAATTGCCTCTGCACCAATCTGTAGCTCAGAATTGCTAATTGCATCCAAAGCAGCTGAATTGCACTATCATTAGCCAATGACATGGCACCACAGTGCAATATATAAGACCTTCATGTAGGCAGTGGCCTTTTCTTAGTTTCTGAGATCAACATTACTGAGGTGTAGAGACTAGAGCATCACAGAGGGTAAGCACAAATACTGACCACTGTACAGATGTATGATGTATGTCCACAGTTTGGTCAGTATCCCATGACAGTGTGGTCATCTGGCAGTTCACTGGCCAACATTAAGGGTTGAGGTCAGTAAGGGGAGAGAGATGTGTGTGCCACATTTCATACCCATCAGAATATGCATGCTAATGCTGTAGCTGCTATTCTATTAACTTAATATCTTTGTAGGGGTGAACTGTGAAACATGTCCCTATCTCTGTGCCTTTGCCCCCCCCCCTTCATGTATGGTTGTGTCCAGATCACCTGTTATAGGGCATTGGGGGGTATCATTGGTCTGTAACAGCTACCTGAACATACAACTGTATATGCTTTAGGCTGCAGACACAGTAGAGTGTGTGAACACTTTGGAAGCCAGCAAGCTGTATGTGTAACTGTGGCAGCAGTGGCAGCCCTGTCATTACAGCAGAGCCAGGGGGAGGGTACCCTTTACAGTCCAATAGAGGCATGTGCTTAAGGTACATCTGTTATGCAACAATGCCAATAGCAGAGTAGGAGGTGACACATAGTTAGGCTATATGAATATGTGCAGTGTGTCCCTACCTGCAGGCTTTTGACTTGCAAAACTGGGTAGCAGATAATTCAGTAGCAGTAACCTATAGGGATTAAAACTGCATGGCTCAGTCATTACTTGCTGTCTTCACAGCAATGTAATTAAAGTGCAACACACTGGATTTGAACCCAGGACTGTGTGTGGCAAAATGTACTCTAGGTAAGGAATGCAACAGACTGAGGTACTAAGTCAGTGCTGCAGCAGGTGCATTTGCCAGATATGTGTACAAACCTACAGGCTGTGACACATGTTGTCTGCATCCATCAGTATGTGCATGGCTTTCAAAGGGAGTTGTTTTGCAGCATGGTCCCTGTTGAACATATGTACTGTGCCATTGATGCCTTAGCATGTGTGTTTAAAGATGTTGCAAATAAAAGGAAACATTTACCTTCTATCCCAGGCCTCACATACTGACATTATTATTTATTTGGCTGTCTACTGGTGTATTTTTGCATCAGAGTCCCAGGTACACTCCCATTTTTTCCATTAGGTTTAATTTCAGTCTGTCAGTGACAATTAGTATGTTTTGCTGGAAACAGTTGCTTTAATTAAGATCTGTGTGGTGTTGTGGGTTAGTGCAGTAGGCTGTATTTGACAGGGGTCCAGTTTTGAAATGTGTCAGGGGTGATAATTTTGTACATGTGTCTAACACTGTGAGAAACACATAAGATCATTAAGGCACATTAAAGATCATTTAAGCAGATTTGCGCAGTGAGGTATGGCATGGCACTTCACTTAGCACTGCACAAACCCATGGTAAAAAATTAAAAAGAAAAGAAAAATGGGGTGATAGGATAGTGGTGAAATGGGTGCAAGCAGGGGGAAAACATGCTTAAAGGCAGGTAGGGATGTACAGAAAGGGTGTAAGAAAGAATCATACCTTTCCATTTCTTGTACACCAAGAGCTGTGCATTTTGACAGATTTTGTGGATGAATTTGGAGTCTCAAACCCCAGAGAGATGGGTGAGGACAATATAAATATGTTGTCAAACCAATTGGACCAAATTAGCTGTGTCCAGTGGACAAGTGTGCAAAATGAAGAGCTATGTATGGGCCGATATTTTTGTTGGACAGGTGCCCTTTTTTTTTTTTTTTTTTTTGTATAAGGAGACTATGGAATGTTGGGGAAGGGATATAGGTACATGTGGGGAGGTAAGTTGGGTAGGAAAGGATGCAGTTGCAGACAGACAAGACAGACAAGACAGCAGACAGGAGCGGTGTGTGACACATGAGGGGGTAAACACCTTGGATAGGGAGGGTGTCATGGAATCTGCGATGCATGTGCCTCCAGATGGCAGCAGAGTGACTGACATTCTCACCTATGAGCAGTCAACACTGCTCCTTCAGTGCTCCAAAAGTGTCTGTGCTAAAGGCTGGATGCCATGGTCAACTGGCCCCACCAGGTTTCCAGTGTGCCCTCAATCCACCACAGGTGATGTTCATAGATCCTATGAATGATCCTGCGTACCATGTCCAGTAGTTGATCTTGGATGACTACTACCCCTCCAACACAGCTCCCAGGGGAGCTCTGGGCCATGTCCCCTAAGGCGGTTCCACCCAAAGGTGGTGCAGGGCAAGTAGAGGGGGCACCACTGGCCTGGGTCCCAGATGTCCCATGACCTGGTGCCACAGCCAGTTGAAGTAGGGTAGGTGGATCATCAGGAACCAGCCTAACCTGTCATGCTGTGGTGATGGATGTAATAGCAATGCATATCGATTAGTTATGAACAAAACCATTGTTAGTAATAACAGCATGTCAGAACATTGGAAATAACCACATTACATTTCAATGCATATTATGTGAAACACAACAATAAATAACAGAACAGTCAGTATATTAACATCATGTCAGTAAGAGTTATGGCATAGGCCAACAGAATAGGTAATTCAACAAGATATGTTAATATGTAACCATTTTAATACATAATAATAATAAAACATGTGCCACAAAATAACATTTAATGTAACAACATATGTTAATAGTAAACCATAACCAATGAATAACAATAATAAATATATAAAGATAAGGGGTGGGAAGAGAGAGAAATACAGTCCGTCAATACCATTATACGCTATATAGTTGACAACAGTACTGCTATCTACTCTACAGGTCTGACCTTGCTTTATGTGTAAAAGTGGCCTATAGCTACTGTAGTACGTACATACATCTCAAGATATCCACATTGGACAGTATGGGCCAAGCAGTAACAACTCCAGGTACACAACTACAGAGAACATTTGCACATCAGGTGGAACCATATAACTACCAAGGTGTACTGTGGGCTGATATAGTGATACTTTGTTATTTACATAATCATTTCAATGATAAATCTGTGACAGAGGGATTATGCACTAGTAATTACATTACATGACAGCGTGACACTTGCCAGACATGTATGTATACAGTACAGAGAGTAAACAACTATTATGCCTTGCTTGGCAGGCATGGGGATAGAACCCAATAGGAGTGACTGCAGAGAACATCTGCATCAAATGTATTAATTGACTGTAGCAACCTTTAACAGAAACTCCAGGCATACAGCCATACCAAAGATTACACATTTTATTATTTTTATTTCATTTTATTACTGTTATACTTATTTCCTTTATTTTATGCTGTATTTTCAAATTCCTGGTAATGATTGTAACAGTCTGTGACATCTAAACACATAATTATTTATTCATAATATGGGCTACCTTACCCATTTACCTGTAGTTCCTGTGGAGAGATAATCTAAAAACATTATATGACAGATACAGTCAAATTTAGTGCTACATAGCACTGGATTCAAACTCTGGTCTGTGCATGGCAAAATGTATGCCATACTGAGCATTTAGCAAACTTACTGAGTCACTGCTGATACTGACTGACTGATATTTGCCTAGAGCTCACCTTGAACCAAAATATGACCTGGTAATAGTTGTACAGTTTTATACTAGACTGCAGTGACAGCTGAACTTCAAGCATGACAGAGATACTAGGCAACCTATACATTACTACATAGAATGCGGGTATACACAATATATTGTTAGTGTGTGGAAATATCTGTGAAGTCAACAAACAATATCTGATTATGGGTTATTATTTGCAGTCTACAACTATACCTGACTGCAGCACCGTACCTCACAGCCTGAATGCATATAGCTGATATGCAATGGTGAAAACAAGTCAATCCTGATGTGCATAATTTACCTTGGTGTTATTACTATTGGTTCATGTGTTGTTGCAGTAGAGTTGTCATAATTATTTTCTTACAAAACAGCTTTGAATCTACACTTATTGCACAACAGATTTTATTGGATATACCTTCATGTAGATACTGGTATTATTTCAGGTTTTTATTGCAGAACAGTTGTCATAATTGATTTCTTGCAAAATAGCCCTAATTCCACACTTATTGCATAACAGACTTTATTAGAGATATCTTCATGCAGTTACTGGTATAGTTTCAAGTTTTTATTGCACAACAGTTGTTATGCAGATGTTGCAATACAGCTGTAATTCCACGGTTATTGCACTACAAACTTTATTGCATATACTTTATTAGGGTTAATGCTTTAGTCTTCCCTGCTTTTGGCACTACACTTAGCAGTATGCATTTATACTTATTGCAATACAGCTGCAAGTCCACATTCATTGCAATACAATCTTTACTGTATAGACCTAATCGCAGTTAATGCTTTACTCTTTCTTCCGTATTTGACTATAGATAGGAAAATACATTTCTACTCACCACACTCATGGTGCAACCTGGCCAAGTGCCCAGCATGCACCTTAATGTTGCGAGCCCTCTCCTCTGCAGCTGTTGGGAGAGAAGAACAACATTATGCATACCAGTTTAGCAGACATTCAGATTAGATATTGGTGGTACAGAGGTGATACTTACATACATGTGGGAATTCCCCTGCCCAAAATTCTTAGACACAGGTGTCCAAGAGATCCCCTTACATCTCCTCAGGTCATCATTGTAGTGATGACACTGCTCAACTGTGTGGGGGGATACCAGTTGCACTGGTAATGTCTCTTGCCAACCAGTCCCAGGTCTCTTCCTTGCACTCTGAGCCCTGGTAACCTCCCTGCAGAAGCCGGCCTTCATATTTTTTACAAGGAGTCTGACCATGACCCTGGACTCCAGGATGCCCAACACTGTGCCTGAAAGCACAAACCCTCACCAACACCTGCCATAGTATCCTTCAGAGACAGAACTCCAATGGATTATGCTGTATTCCTGTTTATTGCACTTAATATAGCCTGTTTTCCTACCCTTACATGCCATTGGGCAACATTTAAAAATGAGGCGTGTCGCTTAGAACCACAAAATCAGCTCACCTCAGCCAAGCAGTGCTTAGCAGTGCTTGATGGTGTGCAAACCAGCCAAGAGGTGCCAAGCAGTGCATAAAGATTATCAGGCATTATTTTGTTTATGCAGTGCTTAGCAGGTCTTAGCAGAGTTTAGCTGAGCATTGCAGGCCAGTATTTAAAAATAATTTGCATAATTTGTATTTCACACAAAAATGCTTACTTGGCCTTCAATGTATTCAAACCCTGCACCTACTGCACATGAAGCTGTAACTCTACCCATTTAGCTATGTGGAATTTTGTTATACTTTTGCATACACCTCTGAGCTACCTTTAAGCAGCGCTGAGCACAGCTCCGTGTGCCGCAAACCCACTCAGCTTCACTTAAACTTGACCTTTACATGAATAATTAAAAACATCTAGTTTCTATTTTTAGATGTCTGGCAGGTGTCTCGCACTGCTTATCATTGCTGTGCTCTGCTCCACATCACACAAACATGCTTTTTAAAGAAATAAAAAAAAAATAGTTGATACAATACAGTTGGACGGTGAAGGGAGTGTGTTACTCATCTGCGGACACAGTTAGCACCACACTTCATACACTGATTCAGTAACTGTGTTCCATGCCTCTCCCTTGGCAATGTGCCATGATTAATATGCATGGCACACTGCAGAGAGGGAACCATGTATACATACATGGTAACATTCTGTGTAGCCTCTATGCTATGCCTACACAGATTTTATTAAATCTAGGGGCAAGTCAATACAACATAATAGAAAACATAAGAAAAGTCAGTACATAGAGTAAATTGAAGGTTTGTCAAACATCTCAGCAACAGCTAAGTAAGTGACCGACTTTCACATCCTTTATGTTATAAATTGATCTTCTGTTTTATAAACTGTTTAGATCTGGCATCCCTGTGTTTAGTTATAATAGTGCATGGTCTCTCCCTGCACTGACTGTTGGGACCAAAGTTTAACCTAGAAAAATGAAGATGAAAAAGCTTATTTAACTGGCTTATGTTGCTTTAACATCCTTTGTTTCTTAGGTTTACAGGTTATTGATAAAAGCAAGTTATGTTTAAAATAAGGGTAAGGTTTATTAAAATGATAGGAGATCACTAATTCTCAAGTTTCTGTATGTGACACATATTTGCATGTAAATATGATGCCCAGGTTTGCTTTGAAATATTGAATCCAAAAACATTAACTCCATCTAATCACCAGTTCAACATCGCAAAAATATAGAAGTGGCATTCAGATAATCACAAAAGACAAGCAACCTCATCTGTCTCTTTATATATATATATATATATATATATATATATATATATATATATATATATATATATATATATATATGGCAACTAAGAAGCTGCACTACTTCAGAGAAAGGGGTAGAAGAAAACATAAAACCTTCTTTCTCTTTCTCTCTTCCTTTGAGTCTAACATGGCAGCCCTGACATTCCCTATACTGACATTAGGCAACTAATGATCTTCAAGTTGTGATGGTCTTAGCATTACTATACAGACCTCAACAAAGAGTAGGTTTTATCTAAATACCTCTAAACAGTCAAGCTAACTGGATCTTTTTTGATTACCTTGACATACAGATTTAAACCTCTGCACTGTGCGGGTCTGTAAATGTTAGTCATTAATACTGGATAAGTGAACATTGTTTGCCCATCTAAGTATCTGCAATTTCCTCTACTTACCTAGTCATTTTTAATCCTGCAGGCTCACTCTGTAGGAATATGAAACATAGAAACGCAAGTACTGATATCAGGTAAGAAAGAACTCAGCCCAACTAATTTGCTTTTTCCCTTCTATGTGAATGTACAAGCATATTCTGCTTCATCAACAGCTAACATTTACCTTACCCAGTTAAGGATTTCCTTATGTCTCTTGCATTCATTCCAAAATTCTATTACAGTTTTTGATCTTATAAATTCTTCAGTACGAAACACCCACCACCACCATTTCTAGGGGGAAATTATGTAAATTAAGTAATCCTATCTTAGTTATTCTTTCACAGTTTCAAGTCATGTCACCATCACTAATGAGAAAACTCTTTTCTGAGACATATTGCTTGATTACTGTAATGTTATTACATTAAGTAGATACAGATGAGAGAATAATTTTATTTGCACTTTTGCAGCCCTTGCCTTCGCAGATGTGGTTATGTTCTGCCACAAGTTAATGCTAATGATACAGTTCATGACATATCCCAAAATTTCACTTCGTCCTCATATTGTTTTTCTGTGAATAACTGTATATTACTAATGTAAATATTTCCTTTATTCTCTTGTTATGTCTCATTAAATGTAATCCTGGACTTTTCTTTGTGCCTCAGACTGAGACTGAAATCGGACACTTTAGATTAGTACTCTAGCCCGGTTAACACATTTTAACTAAAAATAAAGAAAGTTGTCAGCCTGAAGACCAACACTCTGTCGAGCAGCTGTTCTTCATCATTTGCTACGTTTTCTCTTTCTGTGTCTCCCTTTCTGTCTCCTGTATTTGGCCATTACTGCCACATCCATCTGTCCATCATTCCATCAAGAGCCCACTAATATCCATTTCACTCTTTCAGTCCAATCTTTCAGATGTACTTTTATTACCCCTGATGATACTAGCATCAATCTATTCTCCTAATTCTTGCACAGGTTATGACATTCTATTTTATAATGATTTTATTAATTTCCAGATTGAGGTAGGATAGCTAGGCCTGTGTTTGACCTCGTCTACAGCTGCTCAGACCTTTGGCTAATTAATTCCCTGTTTCATGCAAGCAGCAAACAAAAAATCCCCATTGAGCATATTAGAATTACATGAACTATCTATAAGTAAAACTAAAAACAGGGAAAAAAGGCAATGTTCTTGATTTTAATTTTAACAGGCCTACCTCCCTCATGCTGATAATTATAATCTGGTTTCTAAACACATGCTACTGTGCTACTCTGCCAAGACTTAGCAATAGAACACAGATTATCAAAAAGACAGATAAACATGTATGACTATGCCTTTTCAGATTACACTGAGATAAGAACCTAGTAATGAAATACGAATCAGTTTCAATTTATGGTGTAAACTTGCATTTCTCATGATGCTTTGTGTTATGGTACATTAACATTCATGTTTTTTTCAGTCTGCATACACATCCGTTTCTTCTTAAGGTTATGCCACTGTGTGACTAGTGACTGCCAGCATATGCATTTCAAGAGATCAGTGTATATATGGGGTTAATTTACTTTAAATTTAATGTGTGTGGTGCTTGCGTGCACATCTATCTATCTATATGTGTGTGTGTTTGTTTATATACATATATATATATATATATATATATACACACACACACATATATATATATATATATATATAGAGAGAGAGAGAGAGGGATATCACAAACAAACACACACACACACACACACACACACAGACATATATATATATATATATATATATATATATATATATATATATATATATAAATGAAGTCAGTGACACAAACAACAGTGCTTTTGCAGGTGTGCAAGCCCCTCTGAACCCCCACTGTATACTATAATATATCAGCTCCAAAACTGTTACACAATGGGGAGAGAGCAAACACCTGACAACAGAAAATTCCAGCTTCTGGAGGAGAAGCCAGTTCAGCATTCTGGGAACTGATCTTCTGAAACTCTATGGTCTTGTGATCATATGATATAGACCCATATAAATATAAATATATATATATATGGGTCTACCTGATAACACCGACACGCCAAAACACCGACAACGAAATAACTGACATGAAAAAAATGAAAAAAAAAAAAGTTCAAAAACATGAAACTTCACATTCCCGACAAACCAAAATCCTGACAAATAAAACAAATACCTTTCCCAAAATACACACACACAACACAAGCACACCAAAACCCTTACAAACCTACACTAAACCTTACATACACAACTATCTATGCACTAACCTTAACCCAAACCCTAAGCCTAAGGTCCATCACTATTGCCCACTTACCTTATCCGCACCCTAACCCTAACTCACTTAATCCACCCCTAACCCTTAACTCTGTCACTATCGCATACTTACCCGCACCCTAACCCTAACTCACTTAATCCACCCCTAACCCTCAAGTCCATCACAATCGCACACTTACCTTACCTGCACCCTAACCCTTACTCACTTAACCTGCCCCTAAACCTAAACTCCGTCACTATCACACACTTACATGACCCGCACCATACCCTAACTTCCGTCACTGTCACACACTTACTTTACCCACACACTGACCCTAATGTCCGTCCCTATCGCACACTTACCTTAAAATGTTGTTCTCAGTGTCGGGATTCTCAACCATCGGTCTTCTCCATTGTCGATCTTCTGGTGTCGGTGTTCTCATTGTCGGCGTTCTGCGATTTTGGCATTTTCAGGTAGACCCATATACACATATATATATATATATATATATATAGAGAGAGAGAGAGAGAGAGAGATACACACACACACACACACACACACACATGTGGGTGTGCATGTATGTATGTATTATATATATATATATATATATATATATATATATATATATATATATATATATATATATATATATATATTAAAACATTTTTATATATAAATTAAAACATTTTTAAAACTACAACCACACTTGTCACTATCATATGTTCAGTCATCAGTTAACTCTGTTACCTGATTGTTTCCAGCCCCCTCATAAGAGCAACTAACAGGGTCTCTACCGGCCGCCTCCCCACCCTGCCCCCTATTCCCTCCTGCCCCCAGTGGTCCCACCTTTATTACACTCACAAACCCCTCCCATCTTTCCAGTAGCCAACCACAGCGCTAACTCAACACTACCTCCTCCATCTTCCCACTACTATCACACCTCCTCAACTAACATGTACAAGCATACCTTACCTATGCTCACTGCATGCACTCTCCTTGCATATCTTACATCCTACTAAAGCTCCATCTTTCCCCCACTCAACCACTATCACTGTACTACTACTCACACCACCACTCATGTCTCACCCTCACTCAGCTCCCCTCCCACCAACTCAAGAACCATCCCTATGCACCCCCCACATATTCTACCAACTATATTACTCAAACATAAAGCATCCCTACAACTTAACATAGTAACCCTCCCACCATACCTATTACCCAAAAAGCACAATCATAAAGTTTCCCTTATAAACAAACACATTCAAAAACTGAGAAAACTAATAACTTCATGCATATCAAAACTAGCCCTAAGTGGAGATATCCGCCCCAACCCTGGCCCTACCATCTCCAACCCCAATCCTCATAATCAGACTAGAAACCACAACTTCTCCCATATTACAGCCACTAGAAAGCCAAATGACTTCCTTCTACTACGCCTAAATATTAGAAGTATATCCAACAAAGTCCATGAACTCCATGCCACCATAGACTTGTACTCCCCAGATATAGTCATCCTGACAGAAACCTGGCTAAAACCTCACATTACCAGTGAGTAAATACTCCCTACAGGTTATGGCATACTAAGAAAAGACTGACTAAACAAGAAAGGAGGCGGTGTAGCTATAATATTTAAACAGCATCTAAACATCCAGATCTTAAAATCATCAGCTCCACAAATAGGCAATGAAGAAATAATATATACCAACCTCAAAATAAACCAAAACAAAACCATCAACATAATTGGATGCTACTTCCCACCTGGCCAAAACATCCCTCCACTAGAAAACCTCCTCAGCTGGTCTACCCACCATCTCCCCCAAGAAACTATAATTTTAGGTGATTTCAATATTGACTGGCAATCCTGTTCTGGCAACCATCCAACCCATCATGTAAACCTTCATGGCTTCACCCAACTAGTCCAGTCACCAACCAGGATGAATAAAAACTCCAGCAAGCACACTACCCTGGATTGGATAATAGTCAGTAAGAGCCCTCAGTCATATATAACAGGCTGCTTATCAGATAGCCTCAGTGATCACTCCCCAACATTCCTAGTGAAAAAATACCTATACCAAGCTAAACCTGTCATCTACCATCAAATACATAAAAAAATAAACTTTAACCCACTAACATTTATCTCATCCCTCAAAGAATGTAACTGGCATCCTCTAAAGTACCTCAGTCTTGATGACGCAGTTGAATATTTTAATACTACCTTCCTGAGCATCCTTAATTACCATGCCCCCATAAGACTTTCCAGAATCAAAGCACAACCCTCCCCATGGCTACAGAAAACCACTAAGTCAGAAATGAAAACAGAGATAAAGCCTGGGAGCACTGGTGCAAAACCAAAACCCCCTCAACTAGACAGAAATTCCTAGAACTACGCAATAGAGTCAAAAAGCTAATAAAACAGGACAAATTCCAATACTACCAGTTTGCCCTTGACTCTTCCGAACACAGCTCCAAACAATTCTGGTCCTCCATAAACTCCATCCTCCACCCAGGTAAAGTCAGTACCCCCTCCTCCTAACATCCCTCACTCCTCAGAAAATATTGCTACCTCATTCAACACACACTTCACACAAACCATACTATCAATAGCTAAACAACACAACCCCCCTCCCCTCCAACCCACACCTTCAACTAGAAATCTCCCCACTGCCTTCTCTTTTTCTCCTGTACCTACCTCCAACATAAAAAAACTCTTAACTAAACTTAAGCCCACCAAATTAGCAGCAGACAACCTCCCAAGTGAATACCTACAAATCACAGCTGATGCTCTGGCCTACCCAGTATCCATCTTGATTAACCAAGCTCTGTCAGAAAGTTACGTTCCCACACTGTGGAAAGTATCACATATAATTCCCCTCCACAAAGGCGGACCCTCCACAGAACTAACCAATTACTGCCCCATAGCTATTCTCTCTCCACTCTCCAAAATACTAGAGAGATACATACACTCTCAGGTCTCAGACTACCTCCTTACTAACAACCTCCTTTCCAATACTCAGCATGGTTTCCGAACAAACCATAGCACCACCACTGCCTTACTCTCCTTTACTAACACTATCCTTCAGCATAAAAACAATGGTTATCTCTCCTCTGCTACTTTCCTAGATCTATATAAAGCATTTGACATGGTCCCACACAAACAACTTATCTCTGTCCTCAATAACCTATCCTTCTCACAATCAGTCACCAACTGGTTTCAGAGTTACCTGTCTGACCGCCAACAATCCGTTTTATTTATTTATTTATTTTATTTAACATTTGTTGACTGGGAAAGTCCAACTAGGTTCCACAGATCCTGTTTTCAGCGGAGGCCCGGGGAGAAATGCTCCAGAAGCATGTCTTTAGAATGTGGGAGGAAACTGGAGTACCCGGAGGAAACCCACGCGAATGCAGGGAGAACATGCAAACTCCACACAGAAGGCACCCCAGCTGAGAATAGAACTAGAGAACCTCTTGCTGTGAGGCGACAGTATTAACCGCTGCACCACTGCGCAGCCCGTATGTATGGCAGAATGACATATCGCCCCAACTACCTGTCTCCATAGGGGTTCCCCAAGGATCCATCCTTAGACCCCTACTCCTCTCTGTTCTCACCAATAATCTAGCCTCTGCCACCAAACATGGCACACTCATACAATACGCAGATGACTCGACCATCATCTGCTCAGCCCAGTCCCTACCCAAACTGCAAAAAGTCACACAGGAAGCCGTTTTCTCTGTTGAAACTTGGTCATCCGATGCCCAATTAATACTCAACCCAAAAAAAGCTAAACTACTCATTTTCCAACCCACCAAACATACTCAAAACAACTCTCATGATAACATCTCAGCAAAACACAACATTACTATATACCCAACTGAACACACCAAATTGCTAGGAGTGGAAATATACAATAAACTAAAATTTGACATTCACATATCCATGACCATAAAAAAAGTCCACAAAAAACTAGGAGCATTATACAGAAATAAGCATCTTCTCACCAAAGCAGCAAAGATTTCAATAGCAAATTCCCACCTTATCTCCACCCTACTTTATGCCTCTCCAATATATACCAACCTAAGGCAATGCGATCTAAACAAGCTAGAGACCTGCTACAACAAAATCGCCAAATTCGCCACAGGGGCATCCTACCATAGTCACCACTGTCTCTCACTTGCTGAACTGGGCTGGCTTGAACTCCCTCACCTCCTTCAATGGTATTAACTCTCACTCGCCCACAAACTAGTAAACCATCCACTAAATGTCCCATCCCTCCAGAATCTACTCCAACCCTATCGTACCACCAGACCACTAAGATCCAGCAACAAAAATCACTTGCAGATCACTAAAGCCAATAACCCCACTGGTGAAACACTATTCTCTTGAACCATAGCCAAATTATGGAACTCCCTCCCACCCACAATTACCTCCATACCATCATGCACCCACTTCAAAACTTTACTAAAAGCGCACCTAAAAACATGCTGGCTATGCCCTTGCATCTCCCACTCTAATATCACCCACCCCATCCAACCACTACCTTTCTTTCCACTCCACTAACTACCTTGATTATAGCAAGCTCAAATGCTCATAAGCCTAGTACTTATTATACAGCAGGAACGTCTTATTTTAACATTTGTTAATGTCTGTTATGTACTTCACAGATAAAGATTCTAGTTGTCTACTGATGTACTATGTTCTTCATCTGTAAATATATTGTAAGTAATTGCTATGTAAATTGTTAATTGCTATGTAATCCAATGTAACTACTGTCTGTTTATTTTAACTTTGGAGCTTTTCTCCCCGGGCCTCTGCTGAAAATGGACCTACGGCCAGTCGGACACTCCCGGTCAACAAATATAAACAAATAAATTTATATATATATATATATATATATATATATATATATATATATATATATATGCTACAGAAGAGGGACATATTCCATTCTAATGAATTTATGACTAATGAGTATCCCATCCAAAATTTAAGATGACCCTCAGTAGCATTGGGATTATCAGATTAATATTTTCCTCACACAAAATAGTACTAAAGCTGTCAGGATTATGAGCTGATAAAGCACTATATACAGTCAAAGATCTCCTAACCATGTCTAACTGGAATGTTAGGATTTTCATACTTCGTTCATTAGGACTCATCCTACAGACTAACAGAGCAGTGAAGAATGGCATAAGCCTCAAAAAATAATAAATATATACCTGACTTGTTAGAAAAAAAAAAAAACAATCCTGTGCATTTTAGAGAAAAGCCTATGGACAATAAAGGACATCATTGCGCAAACAATCCTGATACCACAACTGCATATTAGCTCATCCTCATATGCCGTGGTGTACTGTGTGGTGCTGTATACGATTAATAAAAGCTAGGGGTCTTTGTTACACTGCCGTTAAGGACCACAATCGAGATCTATGAGTCATGATCCTGAATGGAGACATGTCAAGCATGCTACACAAAGTTCTGGTATGTCTCTGCTTACTGTGTTTATGAACACCATTTTGATGTGACTACATTGATGAGGGAGTCTATTTATTTATTTATGTTTCAGGTATGGCACTGCTATTTGGGGGACAGTGAGAGTTAAAAAATACACATATGCCTTGAGATGAGTATGCTGCCTGGGGAATTAGAATTAGTTAAGTGTGGGAAGAACTGAATTGCAAGCTGTTGGACAGTATAATGCAATACATATATGACCCAAGAAATTGCATCTGAATGCAGGGAAGTAGAGATGTAATGCAATTAGCTGCATATTGGGAATTAGGACAGCAGAGAGAGAGAGCTCAGCATTGGCTTCAAGCCTATTTCTCATTTTTCTACTTGAGGTTGGGGTGACACATCAACAGGAATCATCTCCTGGACCTAATGTTCTTACCACTATGTGGCTAGACATGTTTAAACAAATGGTATCATAGGTGGGATTGCAAGAGTCAGGCATTTCAATAAACTGTTCATGCCAGGAATAATTTATGTGCTATACATTGAGCAGCAAAAGGAATGGCACTTATCTAAATGTGTATGTCAGAAATTAAGTGGTAAGGGGTAAGAAGGTTTGAACTAAATCTGTGTATACCAGTGACTTATCATCAAAGAAGTTGGGGATGAAACATTAATTGTGTCTGTAACTACCTTGTAAAGGGGAGGGTGGGAACTCTTGTACGTGAATGAGTTGGAGGTGCAGATTAAGACTATGATGAACTAGAGAGAGTATACGTGCTGCTTCTGCAGAAGTGTGCCTCCTGGTCTTGATTTCAATTATCACTACCACAGTTATTGTTTAGTGGCAGTTAAAGCACCCAAGATTAAGACAGTCATGTGACTCATTAGTCAGACTCTTTAGATAGCAATAAGGAAAATAGCTATATCTTCACAGATATGGACTTAGTTTGCATAAGGAATCATTTGGGAATACAAGTGCTAGATGGACTGCATTTAAGCTTCATGATGCTAGTTTATTATTTCCAGTGGACCTTGCTGGGCCTAAATTATTGCACCTTGTAAGGATTATTTGACAAGGTTTGGCATCGTGGGCATGCCATGTATTTGTTTGACCCCATATATACATTACTCAGTCTTGAAAGTTAAAAAAATGACTCTCAGGGATTTATGTCAGTTCATTGGGAAAGCCCTAGGGTGGCCATCTTTTCAGTTGCCCAAAGTGGAGCACTTTTTATGAAAATGTATAATTTTGCAAACCTTACTCAAACTAGTGCAAAGGATTGAACTTTACTTTGTTGCCAAAATAAAAGTTCACTTTTATATAATTTAAGGTGTTTATTTTGTCTTTATCATACTAAGGTGTTTCAAATAGAAAAAAAATGTTTTATGCAACTATTAACATGGGTAATATTTTTGTCATAATATTTCAGGACATTTGCCATTTTTCATGTTTTTTTTTTTTTTTGTAGGACACAACTGCCCAAACACGGGCCACCTTGTGTAAAGATGAATGGGTGGTATACTTAGTATCCCCTAAGAATATTTGAACACCAGGACACCGAGGAAGCAAAACACGGAGAAATTATGAAACTATCAAAAGGTTGAAATGTCCAAGCGTAAACATTTTTGCAGAACGCCATGCCCCCTGACCCCTCAGTATTCTCTTAACTCAATAATCACACAAAACATGAAGAAGAAAGAAATATCCCCAAAAAAGAAACTAGAGCTGGTCATTTCACACTTAGAAATTGTACAGGCAGGGATTTCATGTGGAAAACAGCAGTCAGCATTTTGTTCCACAGTGTCTTGTGATTGATGCACTTGACAATCAAGCAATTTGATCTTGGCTACCTGCAGACATACAAATTTAATGAATCTAAACAAGAAAAAGAAAGCTAATATATAAAAAAAGCTATAAACACTAAAACAACTTAAGAACAAAAGTTAACCCCTGGGCTTTAGAAAGGCTAACCATGGAGTAGGATCCTTAAATCAGAAGGTTTCTGCATCACAGTGATCAATTTAGATGCAACTCTTTTGCTATTATTTTCTCCTGCTGGCAGCCATAGCATGAAGGACAGTCTCAATGGTCAAGTCTCTGGTGAGAAGCTAATGCAAATTAGTCATGTTTTTCCCCTGAAAATGATACTGGCAGAGGATTAACACAGTAGAATGATTGTGAAATGCTCTACCAAGGTAATTTCTTTATAAGGAAATAAAAAGTGAATGCCATCAAAAAAGACATGATTCATCCAGTCACCCTTAAAGGAATGGTTGTGGCTATAAGTCACCAAGTATATCATGGATCTGCATGTATGGGTTTGTGTGTGGCAACTTGGATGTGTGTGTGTGTGTGTGTGTGCGTGTGAGCATGCGTGCGTGTGTGTGTGTGTGTGTGTGTGTGTGTGTGTGTGTGTGTGTGTGTGTGTGTGTGTGTGTGAGTATGTGAGTGCACTCAGATGCAAGCATGTTTTGGAGGTGCTTAAGGAAACACAGTGCACTGGCTGATCGGGAGAAGACAAGCATGGTCATGTCTGACAGTGCAGTGTTTGATTCAGAAACCTGGGATGGCAATTAGCAGCTAATGAGGTGTTTCTCTGCTTGACTTTACTTTAACTATGAATTGGAGATTCTGTCTATTGCACTAATTGACCAACCCTCATTGAAGAATCTGCACGTACACAGTGAATATTATCGAATCCCATGAAATGTTTTAGAAGGACCAACAGTAATTTAAGGAGCTAAAGTACTGGGAAGAATGCATCAGTTATATAAAATTATCAAAGATAAACAAAACTGCCAAAAAGTTGTTTTTTGCATTAGTGGACCTTTGCACTACCCTGTATGGGGGCACAGAAAGGAACAGATGTAGATAAAAAAGATATTGATAGGTCCGCCGATAGTTACTAGGCTTGCAGTGAAGGGGACCACTGAGGTCTCTAGCCAAAATTCTCATTTGCCCTCAAGCACTATCTGGTTGAGTGACTTGCTCAAAGTCACATGCTCAAGGTCACAGAGTAGACAAATAATTCTGAGATAATCAAACCCTGTACCACTGGAACTGCAGCACACAGTCTTAATATTCTTTGTAATTTAAACTTAATTTCTCCTTGCAAACGTACTTGGTATCTGCTGCCAGTGATAAACCAACATTACAGCTTTATAATTATGCATACAAACTCCTGTGTCACACAGTCATTCAGAAAGGCAAACATCCTCACAGATAATATACCTGCCTCAGCACCACATTTACATCACTTCACTACAACAAAAAGATAAACAATCAGAAATATTAAAATGTTAATATAAATTGAAACCATCTGCCACAAAAGTGTAGATGACACACTAATTCCAACATTCCAGACCCATAAGTGTCATAAAAAGTACTCACACATCCCTATCACCAGTCTCTTTTGATTAAATGGGATTTTCATATAATTGCTTCACTTGAACTACCTTCATCTAATACCCCCAACAATACCATATGCCGCAGTTCCCTTTTACAATACTCATCAATTTGGAATATAGTCTACTGTCTTCAACTAACATAATGTGAGCTATGTATAAGATAAAAGCCTCCTTGCCTCTTGCAAAGTAATTGACGTACTTAAAAAAAATAAAAAAAGTTGCCTTTGTAAGTTTAGCTTCATTTTCTCTATGCAAATATGCTTACAATGTCTCAGCAGAGATAAGCTAGCATTACAGCTAAATTACCTAAAATAGTAAAATACTATGGAATTGGGGCATTTTGTCAATAGCAATATTGTTAAGGACTGTGCAGCAGAATCAAATTCTTCTAGTACTGCTTTCATCATTGAGTAAACATACTAAACTGAGGTAGCTCACTTAGATATAAGGATGATTCTCCTAATGCCAAGGCTGCTTGTCCTCAGTTAGTATGTTTAGATTTGCAGCAGTATGAAAAGTAGATTCCCTTGCATAGGGTTGCAGCATGAGAAGTACATTCCCCTGCATGGAGGTGCAGTATGAGAAGCACATTCCCCTGCATGGAGGTGCAGCATGAGAAGTACATTCCCCTGCATGGAGGTGCCATATGATAAGTACATTCCCATGCATGAAGGTGAAGTATGAAAAGTACAGTCCCATGCAGGGAGGTGCAGTATGAGAAGTACATTCCCCTGCATGGAGGTGCAGCATGAGAAGTACATTCCCCTGCATGGAGGTGCAGTATGAAAAGTAGATTCCCTTGCATGGAGGTGCCATATGAGAAGTACATTCCCTTGCATGGAGGTGCAGTATGAGAAGTACATTCCCCTAAATGGAGGTGCCATATGAGAAGTACATTCCCCTGAATGGAGGTGCAATATGAGAAGTACATTCCCATGCATGAAGGTGAAGT
Organism: Protopterus annectens; assembly: GCF_019279795.1. NCBI lineage: Eukaryota > Metazoa > Chordata > Ceratodontiformes > Protopteridae > Protopterus > Protopterus annectens. The sequence continues at coordinate 467,481,385 of NC_056744.1, read as the reverse complement.
ATGAAAAGTACAGTCCCATGCAGAGAGGTGCAGTATGAGAAGTACATTCCCCTGCATGGAGGTGCAGCATGAGAAGTGCATTCCCCTGCATGGAGGTGCAGTATGAAAAGTAGATTCCCTTGCATGGAGGTGCCATATGAGAAGTACATTCCCTTGCATGGAGGTGCAGTATGAGAAGTTCATTCCCCTGAAGGATCCAAGATGGTGGGCATCTAAGAGGTACCCTGTCCTGCAGCTCCGGCAATTACCTTTGATTTTGGCTTTTTAAATCATACAGGAACGAGCTGAGAACATACTATGCGCTAAATCCATAAATAACCAGTTATAAAAAGGCGATCAGAGACTTCATTAACATCGGGGCTGACTAAGAGAGCCATAAACATATTTTTGCTTGTGCATCTGATCCGGCACGTGGCTATTAGAGGCCCTAACTTCAGCACCATCCTAACTGACAGCTCCGGTAACCTTCGCAAAATGAGTAAAATACCAAGAGAATCGGAAAGTATGGACACCTAAACAACCAAATCTAAATTCTCAGCCATCAATACTTCCCCAGAAAAAGTGACTAAAAGACTGAGATTATCCAAACAGTTATCGGAGCACTCCAAAGAACCGGCTAGGCAGAACCCAGAAAGCGCATCGGTGATGGAGGAATTAAAAAAAGCGCTCACTCCTCTACAAGTAGCAATTGAAGATCTGACATCCAAAGTTAACACAGTTAATACCTCACTACACAAAATTATAGACAGGCTTGAGCTGGTTGAAGACAGATCCAAAACAAATGAGTTAGAAATACAGTCTATGGCAGAATCCCTCCAAGAGAAGGATAAAGCTATTAAGTCCATACAATCCAAACTAGTGGACCTAGAGGCACGTAGCAGATGAAATAACTTGATAATCAGGGGCTTAAATGAGAAATACGAACATAGCCAGCTTATGGAGGTAGCAACACAAATATTTAAGGACTTATGTAAAGATACTGACCCAGTACATAATTTTAGTATGGAGAGGGCCCACAGAGCGCTTCGGAGCCAGCAAGCAGCCTCCGCACCAAGACCAGTCTACATCAAAATGCTTCACTTTCAAGACGTACAACTTATTTTGTCAACCTTTAAAAAAAACAAGAGATTTACATGGAATAACCAACAGTTAATATTTACACAGGATCTTCCATTTGAAATCCGAGAGATGCGACGCAAACTTGCCCCATGCTGCGCTGATCTTATACAAAAAAAAATTAAATTCCAAATGAAGTTTCCCTCAACATTGTCCTTCACACACCAAGACCTTAAGCTATCGGTCTCATCCCCGAACGAAGCTAGAGCAGTGTTCCTCAAATATTTTGGAGCAGATCCCTCCAACTAGCTACACATTGCCAAACAAGTAATATATACTTGCAAACCAAGCCCTTGTTACTCTGCAGTAAATAATACGCACCTTGCAAGGTGGAAAATGTAGGATGAAAATAAATCTTTCTTTATATTGTATGGATATGCTGATTTAATCCTCAGGAACCATGTATACAGGACTAGCAGTTGAAAATAGGCTTCTTGAAGGTGACACACAGGTAGCACTAATTGGTGCACGTACAGGAAGAGACTCGCGTTTCCGTTGGACTTACATGCTTGCACTGGATTGATCTGCGAACCTAGACCGGACTATACCAGGGCATTCATCTTCCCCTTTACGGAAACCATCGGTCATGGAGTCGCTACACATATACGCTCATTGCATGCCTGCTTCCCATATATATTGACCTATTAAGAACTTAATAGGCTAATAGCACTGTTCGTTGCCTTGTCATTCTTATGGATACTTATTATTGTCTGAGATCCCCGATGAAGAGATCCGGATATGGTATACCAAATTCCAAACACAATATTGCTCGTTCCTGAACAGAACATATTATACTTGCTGTTTTGACTAATTGCATATAATTAAGATACAACTATTGCAACTTTGTGATAAGTAGTAATACTTTTGTTAGCATTTTACTGGAAAGTATTTTTTCTACTTTTTTATTCTTTTACTCTGCAAATATAAGCCTTTTAACTATAGCTTTGTCATAAGACTTGTCGGATGTTGATAGGACGTTATGTAGGGTCTGGATGTCTGAGATTGGACCTGGTACGACCTTGTATAAGTTGTGTAAATATTATTTCAATTCTGTTGTAGATAGTATAGTTAATATAGTTAAAAAGGTTTTTTATTATATATGTCTAACTACAAGTTTTCACATATACATCTTCTCAATAGTTATAGGGGTATGGGTAGGCATGGTTAGAATATTGAGAGATGTTAGTGCCATTGTTCTACAGTTCTCTGACCAAACCCTATGGGATATAAGTGCAGATGCCACTCTTTCATTATTCCTCATCTTTGCAATGCTACATAAATATTTATATAAGTATATGTACAGAACTGTCTCTTCTCATTTCTGCTTAGAATACCTAACCCTATTATACTTAATATGATGAATACTGTGACAGTATCCTCCTGGAATGTTAGGGGTCTCAATAGCGTGGGGAAAAAAAAGTTAATTATGCACTTGATTCTAAAAGCTAAATGTGAGGTATGCTTTCTACAAGAGACTCACCTACTAAGCACTGATTGGGCTCCTGAAAGTAAAAAGCTATGGATTAGGGACATTATTTTCTCGGGCTCGACCAATAACTCTAAGGGAGTCGCGATTATTATTAAGAAGTCTTTTCAAGCACAGATCATCTCGAAGGGTAATGACCAAGATGGCAGATGGTGTTATTTTACTGCATGTTTTCAGGCAATAGACAACCCAATATTATTTCTTAATGTTTATGGTCCATGTTCTGAACAATCAGATTTTATTATGATGATATATAATTTACTACTTAAATTCCCAAAACACCTACTAATAATTGGAGGAGATTGGAATATGGCTATTAACCCTCAAGTAGATCGATTGGGTAGACTTGGCCCAAGAAATTCAGTACCTTGCAAAGCCCTGCTTGACCTGATTGAGGATTTGGAATTAACTGACCCGATTGCCTATAATACTAAAATGTATGACTATAAATATAGTTACTTTACCTACTTCTCTAGCTGTCACAAGTCATGGTCCCGAATTGATTATTTCCTAATTTCAGACTACTTCAACACTAGAATAATCAAATTCTCAACAGAACCCCGTTTCTTATCGGACCATTCAAGGATAACGCTAGAAATAAATTTAACACAGAATCCAATTAATATAATTCCCACTTGGTCCTTGAACCCAAATCTCCTACAAGACAAATCCCTAATCAGTGAGATCAACCTAGTTTTAAAAGACCTCTTTAGTACTCAACAAGATGAAAGTATTATCTTCGATATCAGATGGGCCGCAGCTAAAGCTGTACTCAGAGGAATTTTTATTAAGAAAGCGAGCTTTCTTAAGAAAAAACGTGCTAAAAGGTTAACTGAACTACACCAGGATATTACTAATCTAGATAAGAAGCTAATTGATAATTACTCTGAAAACACAGAAAAGGAATTAATTGCAAAACAAAAAGAGCTGTCTGAATTTCACCAATCCAATCTATCTATATGGGAATATAGATGTATAGCTAAGTACTCAGAATATATACAAACCCCCTCTAAATCATTAGCTAGCTTAATCTTTAATGCACCTAGATCTCCCAGAATTTCTTGCCTACAGTACAACAACCAATTATACAGATCGGATGAAAATATTATTCAACTTTTCCATCAGATATATTCTCAAACTTACAATAACAATAACTTTATGACCACCAAAGAAGAGATGAAAACTTTTTTAAAAGAGATTACCTTCCCATCAGCTACCGAGCCACAAAGAAACCTACTAGCATCCCAGATTACGACAAAGGAAATCCTAGAAGCTATTGATAATCTGAAAGTAGGGAAGGCCCCGGGACCAGATGGTTTTTCCCCCGAATTCTATAAGGCATTTAAAGAAACTCTAACCCCTATTCTTTTAGAACTATTTAAATCCTTGACCAACCATGGCATCAAAGACCCATACATTAATGATTCTAGAACTATCCTGATTCCCAAAAATACATCAGACACTACAAACCCCAATAACTACAGACCGATATCACTTATGAATGTGGACATTAAGATCCTTTCCTCCATTCTAGCTAATAGACTGAAAAAAGTAATGGAGGGTTTAATCTCCCCTGAACAGGCTGGTTTTGTGAGAAATAGACATACATGGGATAACACCATAACACTAGAATCTATAATAAAAATAACTAAACAAGATCCTAACCCCAGATACGCCTTGATTCTGGATGCTTGCAAAGCCTTTGACAGGGTGAACTGGAACTTCCTGTTTCTAGCTCTCGAGAAATTTGGTCTTCCAACGGAATTTATAAATCTTATTAAGACTTTATATAATAGTTCAAAGACCCAGCTATACATAAACAAGAAACTCTCAAATCCGATTAAAATCACCAATGGAACCAGACAGGGCTGCCCCTTATCCCCACTACTATTCAATCTATACTTAGAAGTTTTGCTCTTGTTCATATCACAGAAATCTTACCATACTATTCCTAGAATCTGTAACTCTAATATTAGATTTACTGCCTTTGCAGATGACCTGAATCTGTACTTTATGTATCCCTTAACTGACGCCATGAAATTAATTAACTCTCTGGATGCCTTTGAAGCAATTTCAGACTTTAAGATCAATGCCAATAAATCTAGTATTTTTCAAATTAATCCCTTAGCACATAAGCCCCATCTTTTCCCGGTCTTACCTATTCATACTAGTCATTCTCTAAATTATTTAGGTGTCTCTTATGATCATTCATATTCATCTGTTCTGCAAGCTAACCTAAATAGAATATGGACCACTATCTCACAGGATATGAAAAGATGGCAAACATTTAAACTCTCTACACTTTCAAAAATCTCTATTGTCAAAATGAATATTTTGCCAAAAATTCTATATCAATACAACTCATCCCTATCCCCGGTTGCAACTACCTTTATTAAGAAAATACAGAATGAAATTGCAAAGTTTGTATGGTACCCAAAGTCAGTGAGAATGTCTTATTACAAACTCACATTTCCTAAATTAAGAGGGGGCATGGCGATGCCCAATCTCATTCTATATTACAGAATTACTCATGCTAATAGGCTTTTAGCAATTGCTAATTACACTCCTGGTTCCACCCCGTGGACTCCCTTATGGATTAAAATTTGGTATAAACACACTCTTAATAACAACATTAATCCCAGAGCTTTACCTTTTTTGGCGAAAACTTCAACTAGAGGGACTAAACTACACAACGTATTAAGAAGTCTAATTGACAACTTTCAGGAACTATTCAACTCCTTAGGATTAGGTAACGCTTTCTTACTACTTCAGCCCCTCCACCTCAACCCTAATATTAAACTAGGAGGACAGGTGGTTAACTTGAATAAACTTCCCCTAATTAAAGATCTTACGGTGTGGGATTTTTGTAAGCTTAAACATCTCTCATTGACAGAACTTAGAGAAACACTTTCTCTGTCTAAAGCTTATACCACCACTTTGAGACAATTAAAGGAACTCACCTCAACTTTCTTAATAAGTCAACATAACGTGGATATGGAAGTTAACATAATTAAACAGCTTCTACTAAGTTTAGGTTCCAAGAAACATATGATTTCTATTGCATACAAAGCATTTTCTGTATATTTATACAGAAAAGAACTTAATTTTGCTGACTTTTGGAATAAACAAGATTTTACAATATCCCCCCAACAAAAACTGGATTCGATAAAACTCACACTTAAACACTCCCCTTTTAAGAAGTTCACGCTTACTCAATTCATGATTATTAATAATTTATATTATACCCCAACTCACTTAAATAAATTTAACTCATCTGTATCCACTGTTTGCCCCTGTTGTTCACACCCACGTGCCGACATTATCCATATTTTATGGTTTTGTAAATATGCCCAAAACCTATGGTGTTCTCTTAAGGTCAGACTAAGTAAAATGGGTTACCATAAGTCGACATTATCTTGGGAAATGGCCTTACTACATATTACTAATATAAATCTGTCACCTCTACGACTTAGGCTACTGATTAATGTCTGTCTTCTAATTAAGTTCTATATTACCAAACACTGGATGGATCGCTCAAAGTTATCTTGGATCAGCTTTAGGAATATGGCAATTACTTATATTACCTCCCAGAAATTGATTACTATGAGTCCGCGCAAAAGATCTGAAAATCAGAATCTATGGAATTCTCTTTTTTTACTCCTTGCTGAAATTTGATTGTTGGGAACCCAAATATATGATCTATACATAAAGAGAGATCTCCTTATTGCATAAACTCTATTGAAGGTCAGAGTTAGTAAGATTTACCAATTTAAAGCAATGGCACTTTGTATATATTGTATATATTGTGTATATAGTTTGTGTATAACAGTAGGCTCAAATGATACCTTATCCTTTGTATCTAGTTTTAATACTTAATGCTTATGTATCGCTGATATGATGTAACCATTGACTTCTGTTGTTGCATATAAAACTGTAATAAAGAATTTAAAAAAAAAAAAAACAATGACATAAAAAAAAAAAAAAAAAAAAAAAAAAAAAAAAAAAAAAAAAGAAGTTCATTCCCCTGAATGGAGGTGCCATATGAGAAGTACATTCCCATGCATGGTAGTGAAGTATGAAAAGTACAGTCCCATGCAGGGAGGTGCAGTATGAGAAGTACATTCCCTTGCATGGAGGTGCAGTATGAGAAGTACATTCCCCTGCATGGAGGTGCAGTATGAGAAGTACATTCCCCTGCATGGAGGTGCAGTATGAGAAGTACATTCCCTTGCATGGAGGTGCAGTATGAGAAGTACATTCCCCTGAATGGAGGTGCAGCCTGAGAAGTACATTCCCTTGCATGGAGATGCAGTATGAGAAGTACATTCTCCTGCATGGAGGTGCAGTATGAGAAGTACATTCCCCTGCATGGAGGTGCAGCCTGAGAAGTACATTCTCTTGCATGGAGGTGCAGTATGAGAAGTACATTCCATTGCATGGAGGTGCAGCATGAGAAGTACATTCCCTTGCATGGAGGTGCAGCCTGAGAAGTACATTTCCTTGCATGGAGGTGCAGCCTGAGAAGTACATTCCCTTGCATGGAGGTACAGCATGAGAAGTACATTCCTCTCTATGGAGGTGCAGTATGAGAAGTGCATTCCCCTGCATGGAGGTACAGCATGAGAAGTACATTCCCTTGCATGGAGGTGCAGTATGAGAAGTACATTCCCATGCATGGAGGTACAGCATGAGAAGTACATTCCTCTGCATGGAGGTGCAGTATGAGAAGTACATTCTCCTGCATGGAGGTGCTGTATGAAAAGTACATTCTCATACAGGGAGGTGCAGTATGAGAAGTACATTCCTGAGCATGGAGGCTTAATATGAGAAGTACATTCCCTGCATGGAGGTGTAAAAGTGCTTACTCTCCTGAAAACTTACCTTTTTGGTATTTTTGTTTAGGCTTAGCATCCGTGCATTGCCCATATGCATTTGCCTAGTACTTTGGGACTAAACAGTACTGTTATTGTTGAGTTGCCATGTACCCAGATATTGTAGCAAGAGATTATTGTTACAGGTATTTTTTTTCTAAGTATATATACTCAGCAGTCCAAATTTATAATCTATTGTTTGTGAGACAGTTTGTATTAGATGGTCATATAGTTGATTTGCTTAACTGTCTTTTGCCGCTCGATTCTATGACACAAGGATAAAGCTCTGAGTATTACCCAGAAGAGCATATTTAGTTAATTGCTCAGACAGCTGGAGAGGTGGGTAGGGGAGGATGATGATAAGCAGCTGTCTGTATGTCAGCAAGCAGAGATTTGCTGGTAACAAAGATGTAGCCAGAAACCAGGGACATGAGCCTGGACATTTGAGGCTGGTGGCAATGTGTGTGTGTGTGAGAATAAACATGCAGACATGTGAGGATAGGTGGTCATTGTGGTAATGTAAGTACTCACATTAAACACTAAAGGTATAATTAGACCTTAAGTAGAAAAGGTCTTGCAGTCTGCATCTAGGTGACGCAGTCATAGGAGAAGATTGGTGATGATGAATACATTCTCAGCCTTGTGACAGTTAGGGTCCAGTCTGGAAAATAAATGGCCAAGTCTAGAGGGTAAAGCCAGATCATCATGCTGCTGGGAAAAGGACATACCCCTGCCCTCACCAGACATAAAGATGGTTTCTACAGATAACACACAAATTTCAGCATGGCTGCCTGGATCACAGTCCTCTCCATTCAGTGGTTTCCCCTCAAAGGTGGCCTAGAGGATTAGCTGTATATTGCTCATAGGAGGATAATTCCTCAGATGGCCTCATGATTTACCTGATGTCAATGCATCCTCATGAAGGATACCACCATATGACATGAAAGTTCCCTAAAGGCAATGCTTTTAGGAGGGTGAGTACCCCAAGGGGCTTCTACTTGAAAGGCACAGCAGCATATGAAACACGTTTTCTATGTTGTGATACTCTTTTGAGATGGTGCACTGCTAATGCATTATCTCTGTCTTTATGTATATAAATACATCAGCATCAACCCCCTTTTTCCATTTTTATACCTGGGGTTGGAGTGTTACATCAACAACGACAAACCAACAGGAGAGTGTGGTTATATACTGGAGTCCTGGCTTATGACACCATTCAGAGCTCCATCCATGTCTGCTGTGAGCACATATGACAAGAGTATACACCATGACCTGGAATACCATTGAATGAGTATTTGATGTGCTGAAAGCAAGATTCAGATATCTGGATACATCCCAGGGTTCACTGTAGTATACAGCAGAAAAAGTAATGCAAATGGTCAACATGTGTGCAATGCTGTACACAATGTTTACATCCAAAAATGAAGGCCTGTCAGCCATAGGTGTGGATTTTCTACTGTAAGAACCCTAGATATCTGATGAGGGGCAACCAAGTGCTTCACAATATGATCAAGAGGATGGAAGGTAAAGGACAGCCAGCTGTTGATGACAAAGCCTGCAACTGTATATGGTAATTTAGGCAACAAAATAATTTCTGGCTCAAAACACTGAGTCTTGACACACCATACAAACACCTGTACAAAGAGCAATATGTGATGTGTACTCAGTTATTTCTATATAGCTACACCACACATGACAGACACATTAATTCATATATGATGGAAACATAGGGAACATCATACATACACTTAAGTTATCCAATGTGTATCACCCCACATCATCTACATTCCAAGCAGGAGCAGATCCTAGAAATATATGACTTCATATAAAGAGAAGTACACCATGTAGAGATACCTATGTAGGGCATCAGCACATATACAACAACTACTGTGGACATGCTTCTTTGTGCATGTGCCATGTGGTCAGTGTCGATTTTATTCATAATGCCACTAGGTACCCATGGTACTCAGGGACTGTTTTTGTGTGTGTGTGTGTGTGTGTGTGTGTGTGTGTGTGTGTGTGTGTGTGTGTGTGTGTGTGTGTGTGTGTGTATGTGTATGTGTCTAGGCAGGTGGGTGGGTGGTGTAAGGAGGTTTGGTGAGTAACTATCACAATGGAACTCCCAGGTAAAACAGTATAACTGTAAGTGTGGTACTAAAACATAACTGTTATAACTTACCATGCAGACAGTGTGTCAGAACTGCTTCTACAGTGCAGGTTTTCAAGCTGCCAGGGTAACATCTGAAATGTGCACCTAGCATGCAATACATGTGCCATACTTGTTAGCGTAGTGACAGAATACTCACTGGGTACCTCAGGAATGCCAGTATCTGTAAAAACTGTGAATGTGTCTGTCACTGTGACATTTGTGAGTTATGTAGTAATGTTGTTATTTGTGAACACCTATAAGAGCAGAGTGCCAAAACTTTCCATAACTTGACTGTGTGGAATAACAAACAAGTCAGCTATAGCAGGATCTTATGCATGATGGTGAATGTATGGTAGAATATATGGATCCCATATACAGTATGCATGTGGCAATCATACATATAAGTAGAAATATAGTAAAGTAATCATGTGATGTTACAAATTGGAATGCATGTGTTCTGTTGTTGGGAAGATCACACATTGGCAGTGCATACATAAAATAATGCCACTCAAGAGCAAATACAGGTATGCCATACCAATGTATACCTGTGCATCCCATTGTGGCAAGGCAATACTAACATATACATTACTAAAGCAATACTAACATATGCATTACTGCTTACCTTCATGAATACATTACCAATATATATGACTGTGATGTGTGGCAGCACTGCAATTATAGAAGAATGTAAACCACCACATTCATCAAGTTACAGATCCATCCATCCATAACCACTTTTCTTATTTAATATAGATGGGGTCAGGGTATCACTTCAACAGAGACAGTCAACTAGAGCCAAGGTTCACATAGCCAGGTGGCTAACCTTGTCACAGCTGTTCTTCCATACCACACACTTGCATGCATACTCACACCAATGACCAGTTTATAGTGTCCAATCCACCTACTATATGTGTTTGGAATGTGGAAGGAAACAGCAGCACCCAGAAGAAACCCACATGAACACAGGGAAGACATGCAGGCTCTGGACAGAAGGCACTCCAATTAAGAACTTCTTGCTTTGATGTGCCACTGTGCTGCCCCCAGTCACTGAAATATTCTGTTTATAAAAATGCTATGAAAGATTATTAAGCTCTGTCATATTTCTGAACAATTGTATGTGACAGCCAGGTTAAACTACCATACCATACTTGATGAACACAATATTACAGTACTACTTATGTGGCATCAGACTAGTGAAAGACCACAAACATGCCCAAAATACTGTGGTCAGCACCGTGGTCAGCACTACTGGAGTGGAAAGGATTACAAAGTACATGCACCGGGATACTTGCCATGATCACATTAATGTAAATGATAGCACCCACACAGATAGTTCATGCCATGGTTTTGGCTGTCCATTCTATGTAAGGAAACCTCAGCCTTATGATGTTGTTCCATAGATCTCAAGGAGGTGGTGCCTTGTGTAGGATGCATTTCAGTCTGAGCACTGTGACTAACAACAGTTCAATGTACACATTGTAGCACAGACACTTTGGATGCCCAAGTGCCATGACGAGGCTGCAGAAGGGGAATTCTCCCTTTGCTCAATGGAGGTACTCTGATCATATGAGTTAGGGCACTTACAGCCTGAGTAGTATTGTGGCACTTCTCAAGCACAACTGAGACAAGCTGCTGAACAGAGTATGTAGTTGATGCCACACTATCTCTATTTTCAGCAAGTGCTGTGATGAGCTCGACATGCCTGGACTCCTGATTCTCATGTAACATCCATATGTTGTGGGCAGCATGATCAGTTGCCCTAGCAGATGCATGCTGCTCGCTACCATGATGGTGTTGAGACCTATCATGTGGTTGTAATAGCAGGCATACACCTTCCAAGATGCTGTCACACACTCACAAAATCTGGGTACATGTCATTTGATCAACATCAGCAATTCACTGTAAAGTTGGGTTGCTACCACTGCCAGAGTCATGTGGGGACAGTTGCCAAAGTCTTCATCATGACCACTCACTGATGCTCCAGAACCAGCAGACTGTCTGTATTTACTGTCATTTGGGCTGGAGGACATACCTTCTGCCAAAGGACTGTCACCAGCAAAACGAAACAAAGTATCCTCAAGTACAGTGTCATGTGTGTCAGTGGCTGTGATCCCTCCATCTTCCCATCACAGCAGGAGGTAGACAAGCAACAAGGCCAAACCTATATATAGAAACACAGATTATACATGTGTACTTAGGAACACGTTTGTCAAAAAAATGTATACTGAATGTTACTCTTCAGTTATACATACCTGGCCTTCATGTCAATATCCTGACACCTTGATAAGGTCATGTAAAGATGCTGATGTGAGCATCAAGCCAGCAGAGGGAAGACCTGTAGGCTAACATGATGAATTTTAATGCTTACCTGGCATGTTGTCATCTGATGATGCTTTAGGTGCTCTACTGGACTATATGACTGTGGAAAGCATGACAGACAACACATGTTTATATGATCTACCATATATACTAATTTGTTTTACATAATGAACATGGAAATATGGCAAGCCTCTGTGTCTAGGGATGCCAGCCTCAGTGCTCCCACATGGGATATGATGACATTAACAGTAATGATGGTGAGAGTCCAGGCACTCCTGGGTATCTGTTGGGGCTGGTATCTCTGGGCCACCTCCAGCTGATGTCTATATCACCCCATGTATGAGGCAGTATGAAGGATCATGTCTGTGCACTGACAATGGCATGGCATGGGTGTTTTCCCATGTCTCTCAACAGCACTGACCCTGCAGATTATGCGTTTTCAGGTATAGTTGCACTATACCATTTCACCATGTCTGCCAAGGAGATTACTGCCATGTTCACAAAGAGCATTTGAGCTATAAAGTTCTCATTACAGGTACGTGGTACAGTCATCTCGAAAATACATAAGTGTAGATGCAAAGACTCCCACCAATAGCAATGCTAATCTGAAGAATGCATAATATCAGGTAAAACCAACATACAAGTGCACAATAAAAGGAGTCTTATATAAGACATTGGAAATACATTATAGGCTAAATAAATGTGAATCCCAACATGGATATCTCTTGGGTCTATTTTCGGCGATCAAAAAAATATTAAATTAAAGGGCTGTACATCAAACATTAGTCAACAAACAGGTTTGTCATTGAAAATAGTCACAGAATGGCCATAGTTGGCTAACAAAAAGGGATTGCGAAGTACTACTAACTTACCAGTAACTTAACTTTAACAGAACCAGCCTTTCCCCCAATTTAGTGTGACCTTGGAGTTGGTATAGATAATTATGGGGGGATGCAGTGTGGGGGGCAAAGCTCTCCACATAAATATTGTTCTGTGTTCACTGTATCCTTCTGTTGTGGTGGGCTGTGCCCCCACACCCCCCACTAATATATATATATATATATATATATATATATATATACACCAACTTGGAGGCCGAGGTCATGTTAAATTGAGGAAAGGGCACGTTCTGGTAAAGATAAGTTACCAGTAAGCTAGTAGTAGTTTGCAGTCCCTCTATGTTGGCCAGCTATGGTCATTTGATGACTTTATTTTCAATGGCATCCCTGTTCATTAAAAGTGCTGCTTATTGACTAACGTTCAATGTACAGCTGTTTGATTTATTATTTTTTAAAATACCTAACATAGACCCATACCTCTTAAGGCACTGGAAAGAAAAAAGAGAGGATATGATTAGAAATCAACATGTGGGCAGGAACTTCCTTTGGGAAGTTATCTTCTCCGGGAACTAACACATTGACAATATGCCCTTAAGAGTTGACCAAGTTGCTTGAGATTTGGGAATTTATGTGGACTGTGATCTAACGTTTGACCAACATGTGTTTATTGTTGTTAGAAAGTCCTTCTGTACTGCACAGCTTATAAACAAAAGGAATGAGTCTGGATCTAGGGATGTCATTGTCCCCCATTACTCAGCCCTCATTAGGCTAATAATTGAATATAATGCCCCTTTTGGCATGTATCTGTCCATACAAATAAAACAGCTGTAATGCTGACAGAGATATCTTACTAACAGGATACAAGGCCTTAACAACATGTACTACATAAACTGACTCAAAGCCTGTCACTATACCAGCTACCCTACAGACTTCCAAGTGACCAGTGTCTGGCATACAAGGAATCCTTCAACCCATTCCTGATGGATTTACTGCACATTAGCAAGTCAAATGACATCAGAAATACTTGGTCTATGGATCTAAGCCTCTTCTGCAATATCAACAGAATGGTTTGGAGGGACAGGTATATTTTTCGGAGGATACCGCTGCTGTGGAACAGACTCCACATCCATGTAAAATGAAGTTCATCCCTCCCTGTCCATTTTCAAGCATAACTTAGATCTATGGATGGGAAACAGAAAATGTACCCCTTGACTCCCCCTATACTATTAATGGATAGAAGCAGTTCCTAAATGCTTTGTCCCATGTATGTGTTCCATCATATTATCTATGTTATTATCCCTGTTATTCTCATTAGGGGTTATATATAATTATTGACCGTGGGATGGCTAAGGCCAATCTATAACCAAATGGAATAGGTTATTTCAAGTACAAAAAGGGAAATTGGCTAGGCAACTTATCATACATATGGAAAGTAAGAATCAAATCCCAAGTTGTAGATCAAAATATCCTACAGAATATTCATTTACATCTCCACACCATCACCTCAGTAGTAAGTAGCAATGACAAATGTAGACCTATATACCATGACACTAAGCAGCAATCAAGTAGCATATACCTATATAATCAAGCCACATATATCTATGTGACAGGGCACTGTAAATGCAAAGACAGCACATAGCACTTGTATGTTTACTGCACTCCAAATTCTGCACACGCATGTAAGTATAACTGGATCACACATTAAGGAAATGTCATGCTCAGCCTGGTGTCCACCACTATTGTAAACCCATTACAAATGTCACAGGAGCCAGGTTACATCTTGTGAATACCCCTGATTCCTACAGTAAGTCAAAGTCTCCTCACATTAACACCTCATTATTGCATGTGCCAAGGCCAATTTTTATATATTTTGAAAAATAGTGCTCTGTTACGTTATTGTGTTATTTATGCTTCCATTCCCCACCTAGAATGCGTAATACAGATGTGCTTCTCTACAACTAAAGTCATAATTTACTTGTGCACATCTCTGAGTTAATGGAATGGGCTGACTGCAATCCAACTGTATAGGTTAAATGAACCTGACTTACTCATCATCTCTAATATCTTATGCTTTTTAACTGCAGTGTAGTATACAAACACCAGTAAGCATTTCACTGTCTGTATTGGTAACCCAAGAAGCTGTAACACGTGCATCTTTCTGGTCACCTCTGATATCCATGTTATGTTGTGCATAGGCTGTGGATGCATTTTAAGACATGTAATATATACATGAAGGCTGTGCTTATCTATTAGAATGTGATCAGAGTGATATCAATTAAATGCACATATTTATTTATTTATTTATTCATTTATTTACTATTTTTTCACCAGGTAAAGGACTGGTCTGGTCTACTTAACCTTCTCAGCCATGACACGAGCTCACAGAGCTGAAAATGCATTAGGATCTTTCTAATCAACAATATCGTATGCAGAATGAGTAAACAGTAAAATCCACCAGATAATAATAAGACTTAATATAGTCAGAGTAAGATTAAGGTGATCCAGTTAGAGTAAACTGAGAGGGAAAACTTTTTCTTCTCATTTCAGCTGCTCTCATTAGGGGTCACCACAGCAGATCAGTGGTGTTCTGTGGAACAAGTGGCAATACTGTTTTACAGTGTCATTGCCAGCCCGGTGTTCAGCCTTCATCAAGAGACACATACACTCACTCCTAGGGCCAGTTTAGAATGTCCAATCCACCAGCAGCATGTCTTTGGAAGAAACTCATGCAAACACAGACAAGACATGCAGACTCCACACAGAAGGCACACCAACTGAGAATCAAACTGGAGAACCTCTTGCTGTGAAGTGACAACCCTAACTGCTGCACCAATGTGCCAGCCTTGCACTGAAAGAAGAGCAAAGTAACTAAAAATGCAAGCCAACATATGCATAAAATACAGTGAAATCATACAACTAATAAATAAACATATACTCCTGTATATATATGAAGCAAAAATGTATTAATGCCACATTATGACACTGAGAAAGGTTTATTAAATGCTTTCTTTTATTTACGATATGAGGCATTAGGTTATATAATCACTATCATGGGTACAGTTGTAGGTAGATGCTATCAAGAGATGCTTTTTAAGTGCATGTTTGAAACTTTTAATGGTTTCTAAGTTTTTGATGTCAGTAAGGTAGGTGGTCCCAGGTAACAGGTTCCAGTATGTCCTGTAAAGGGAGAATGGACAGCATGCAACCAAAGTAGCTCAATATGTACTTCTACCTCCTCTGTTGTTATGTAAACTTTAAACTGTATACTGTAGGTTCAAGTTCCTCCTTGGCTGTTTGTACTATTTCTGGCCTTTCAGTCACTGCATGAAAAAATATGCAGAATTTACAAGTTAGTCATTAAATTAGTGTCAGCATAGCGCATGCCATTTTTGAGTTATGTATAGGCCCAATATGCTACTCATGCCTGTGAAGCACATCAAGTAATTGATGGTTTACTGAGAGTTCTGTCATAATACTACAAATAAATAATAAGGTAATCCATGAGTCACCTTGTTATGCTTTGTTTTTTGCTCAAGAAGCACACTTTCTGTGAGTGCAATTTGTACTCATACTGATTAATCATTTATTTGATGGCATATGTGTCCTAACATGCATTGCTGCTTGTATACCTGTAACTGCAGTAAGTGAACTGTTCTTATGCCACATGTGCATCAAATCACTTTATTTAGGTCAATGTACATTGTATTATTTATCAAGCTGAAACAGTGAAACAGTAAGCATTCCCGTGTTATCCTGAAAATTTATGTATTTTATTTTATTTTACATTTATTGACCAGGATAGCCTGACTGGATACATGTCCATTTTCAGTGGAGACCCGGGGAGAAAAGCTCCAAATAAAGTAGCACAAGCAGAATGAACATAATATCTACCTATCTATCTATCTATCTATCTATCTATCTATCTATCTATCTATCTATCTATCTATCTATCTATCTATCTATCCATGTGTGTGTGTGTGTGTGCGTGTATATATATATATTTATATATACGTGTTTTGTGTGTGTATAGTCTTACCTCTGGATACGTACCCAGGGAGTGGCGCACTGCAACTGTGGTCCCACTTCACAAAGGCAGTGCCTCCACCGACCCTGGAAATTACCGGCCCATTAGCTTGACAAGCCTTATCTGCAAAGCCATGGAGAGGATCATAATGGACCTCATAAATAAAGACATAGGGAATTTGCAGACTTTGGATCCATCCCAGTTTGGCTTTGTCAAAGGCAGATCATGCCTTCTAAACTTGGTTGACTTTTTCGAAACAGTCACCAAAGCCATTGATGAGGGAAAGGCAGTCCATACAGCCTACCTCGATCTGGCGAAGGCCTTCGATACAATACCCCACTCGGGTATCATTGAAAAACTCATCAGCTTAAATGTTAACCCATACATCACAAGATGGGTTGCAAACTGGCTGAGTGACAGAACCCACAGGGTCAGAGTTGCTGGCGCCATGTCAGACTCAAAGCCTGTCACAAGTGGTGTACCACAGGGCTCAGTCCTGGGCCCACTCTTGTTTGGCATCTACTTTTCCAAGTACAAGCAAACACAGGAGGGTTATGGCTGACAAAGTTTGCAGATGACTGCAAACTGGGCGCCATAGTAGAAAACACATCTGACACAGATATCCTTCAGAAGGGTCTCACAGAAACGGATAACTGGTGCCAGAGCCATGGCCTAAAGTTAAATGCCAAAAAATGCATAGTCATACACTTCGGGAAAAACAAGGTTACCCCTAGCTACCAAATAGGTGGCAATCCACTGAGCACAGAAGAAGTTATCAGGGACCTGGGGACCCAGGTTGATAGTAGTCTGTCATTCGACACCCATGTAGCTAAAGTAGTTAGGAAGACCTTCTACATTGCCCACCTTATCATGAAGGGATTCTCATCTAGATCAAGGGAGGTCATAGTCTCCCTATACTCATCACTCATCAGACCAATGATTGAGTACAATGCCCCATTCGGAATGTATCTGACCCGACACTTGCAGCAGCTGGAGAGGCCACAAAAGTTCCTCACCAAAAGGATAAAGGGTCTCAAACATCTGTCCTATGCTGCCCGACTGAAAGAACTCCAGCTCTATTCAGTCGCTTACCGCTTGCTCAGAGGTGACCTTTGCCTAACATACAAGGCCATGTCAAACCCAGATTTGATGAATATGCTTCACCTCAAAAAATCTAGATCCGTCAGAGCCACAAGGGCGGGAGACTTAAACCTCAAAACGGCTATTAATAGGACGTGCTGGAGGGATAGATTCATCACCCAAAGACTCCCTATGCTGTGGAATAAAATCCCGGTATATGTGAGGCAGAGCACCTCTCTGGCCTTGTTCAAGAGAAATCTTGACCAATGGATGGGAGATCGCAGATATACCCCAGGGATTACCTCAGTGTCACTGCTCAACAGAGGCACAGCAAAATAATGGGTATAGTTCCCCATACTAAAGGGGTGGCGTAAGCCACAAAACTATGGGCTAGGCTTGTAAATGCCCTCGGGCAGATAGCCTAGTATGAACCTATGAACCTATGAACCTATATGTGTGTGTGTGTGTGTGTGTGTGTGTGTGTGTGTGTGGGTGTGTGTGTGTGTGTGTGTGTGTGTGTGTGTGTGCGTGTGTGTATATATCTATCTATATATATATATATATATATATATATAGATAGATAGATATATCTATATATATATATATATCTATATATATATATATATCTATATATATATATATATATATATATATATATATATATATGTATATGGGTTTACTGCTTTTGGTCGAATTACATTTGGTCGAAAATGATTTCAGATAGCCCACTTCACCAAAAATGCATTTCACTGAAAACCAATTTGGTCAACTTCCATTTGGTCGAAAATGGAATATAGCCCCTGCCCCACTGCAGTGCAACCCTGGAGTGAGAATATAAAGTAAGGGGGGGTGTGGGGGGCACACTCTCCCACATAATTGCAGTGTATGCACTATTATATACATGTATATCCATTAAAAATACATTGAAACATATAACGTCAGTAAAAACTAGTTGCAAAATGTGGGGGGGGCTGTGCCCACCACACCCCCCTTACTTTATATTCTCACTCCAGGGTCGCACTGCAGTGGGGCAGGGGCTATATTCCATTTCCGATCAAATAGATTTCGACCAAATGAGCTTTCAGTCAAATGAGCTTTCAGTGAAGTGGGCTGCCTGAAATAATTTTCGACCAAATGTAATTCGACCAAAAGCAGTAGACCCATTTATATATATATATATATATATATATATATATATATATATATATATATATATATAAATATATATACTTTCAACAGTTATGGTACACACCCCAGAAAACAGTGCAAATGGATAAGAACAAACACTCCACATGTAATCCAGCACTATACACTCAATGCCATAAAAAACACTTGATTCAGCATAAATCCACAATGTACCACAATGATCCATAATAATCCATCATCATTTTATTCCAAAATATAGTATATCCAAAAAAATGTTCAAACAGTGACAAAAGACAGCAGAAAGCAGTGCTTGTGTCTAAACCAGGCCTCTAACTCAGCAATCACCGGCTGGGAACAGGAAACACAGACAGGTTTCGCCCTCTGGCGTCTTCAGTGTTTAATTGCAATGTAGCTAATCACTGTTTTTATATAAAGAAAGCCAATACAGTCAAGAACATAGAAAAAGACATGTAACTGAAAAAGAAAAAACATATGTATATATATATATATATATATATATATATATATATATATGTGTGTGGTTTCACTTTATAATCTCGAAATGCTGAAATCTCGAATTTCAGCATTTTGAGACTATAAAGCCAAATTTCAAAATATGGAAAGTGCATAATCACAAATTCGAATATCTCAAATTTGTGGTTATGGCTTTACGATATGTGACGCGTGGTATTTACATTGGATGCAGTTTGATGTGGTGTATGTATTTGCATTGAGTGTAAGGTAAGTGACTGTTTTTTAAGGGTTTTGGGTGGGAGTTTGAGTGTGTGTTAGATTGTTTTTAAGTTGTATGTGTGAGTTAGGGTAGGTAGGTTAATGTATGAGTGTGTAATTGTTGGATGTGTTGATGTTTGTCTGTGTGTGTGTGTGTGTGTGTGTGTGTGTGTGTGTGTGTGTGTGTGTGTGTGTGTGTGTGTGTGTGTGTGTGTGAGTTTATGCGAGGGACTGTAGAATGTCTGGGTGTGTGTTCTGTTACTGTTTGTGCGATCTCGGAGTTAGTATATATAAGTGGGGGTTGTGCAGGGGGCTTGACCCCTGCTTTTGTGTAGTGTAGTTATTTGCATGCTTGGTGTTTTTTTTGTGTTTATTTGTTTTGTGGTATGGGTGTTGTTTGTGTGTGGTGTGGCGTATGCTGTGTGTTCGGGTTTATGGTTTTGGGTTTGTGAAGTTTCGGTTTTGTACGGTTTCTGCTTTATGATCTTGAAATTCTGAAATTCGAGATTTCAGCATTTCGAGATTATGAAGTGAAACTATATATATATATATATATATATATATATATATATATATATATATATATATATAGATAGATATATATCCCTACACACACACACACATACACACACATATATATATATATATATATATATATATATATATACATATACATATACATATACATGAAAATACATTCTAATTTCATCAGAAACTCTCATTTAAACCTGGTTTAAATAAAGCCCCCAAATTAATGATCTACATTTTTTTCTTTTTGATCTAAAATCCTATGTTTCTTACCATCTGATATATCATCCCCCTTTATACTATCAATACCAATAAAAATGAAGTGAGCCCCTCTATGTTCCATCATATATTTATAGAGGGCACTTCTACTCCATTTGCAATACAAATGACTAATATGTAGTGCTAGTCTATGCTTAAATGGTTGTGATGTTTATCTCAGATAGAATGCTCCACACTGACAAACTGCCATATAAATTACCCATTCCGTATGACAGGAAATTGAAGAATGGATATCAAGTAACTTATTAGTATTGATGGAGGTGAATGATTCAGTTTGGGATACAACTTTACAATAAGTGCAATTCCCACAAAATGTACAACCTCGAGGTGCCACTGTACCTGATCCCACAATTACTTTCCTACTCTTTTTGAAACCAGAAAGACATTCCCCAATATTCCTGCCTTTCCTAAATCTGAAGGTGCAACGATCTCCTAAAATTTGACCAAAATAATTGTCAGACTTCAAAATGTCCCAATACTTATTAATAACTTATTTGATCTAAAAGTATTGGTACCATATGTAGTAATGAATCTGGAACCTAAATCTAAAATAACTCTATCATCCTGGCTGCCATTAGATTTTAATATGTCATGCCTATTGGTTGCATGTGCTATTCCATATGCCTGATCCATATGCCCCCCACACCCCCCAATGTGGGGGTCTGTGCTCCCCACACCCCCTTATTTAATATTCTCACTCCAGGGTTGCAATGCAGTGGGGCAGGGGCTATATTCTATTTTCGACCAAATGAACTTTGACCTAAAGACATATTATACCTGGTATTTGGAAACCCTGGATTTGGAAATCCAGTTCTGGTCAGATATGGTGGTAGTCCTCCAGGACAATGCAAAAGTAGAAGTAGGATATGCCAAATGGTATCAGTATGGATACAATGAACAGATATTCAGTTCTGAATGTAGCGTTTAAGCTTCCCAAGCTCTATGTTAAAAGAAAATTCCACAACAAAGAATGTTGCTTTTTCATATCTTTATTGAAAGCAATCATGATGAGAGCTTTCATCAATTACAAGACTTCTTCTAATCAAGCAATAGTAACAAATGCTGCAGCAGGAAGGTATGGGGTAGGCTGCTGGTATGAATGGACTCAAAGAGAGGGGGTTATCAGTGTGTCAGTGGGTGGTTGGTAGAAAGAAATCCACCCAATTTGTATGTAGAAGTGTGTAGTTGGTGGAAAAAGTCACCCTAGTTTGCATGTAGAAGTGTGTGGTTGATGGAAAAAAATCCATCTAATTTGCATGAAAATTCCTATCCCATCTGCTGTCCCTCGTTACCCATTTTTCAAAGCTGTACAGACTAAAATGCACATTAAAAAGCAACGTTATACACAAAATGATCAGTTTATTTTCACTTCTTATGAAAAAGTAAACACGGAGCTAAATATAAAATGAACAGCAGGTTGGTTAACCATATCCTGCCAGTATGAGATGCCCACTTTTATGGGGCAACAAAGACTGAATATTAAAGAACCTCATTGGTATCCATTTAAATGTGACGTCTCATATAACAATGTTACAACATTTGTTCCATGAGGACTGTTACTGCTTTTATGGGGCTAATGCAGTCAGAATATCAGGAATCTATGGGAGAGAGAGAGAGAGATGTTCTCTGCGAAATTAAACATTTATTTTTATTTATTTATTTTTATTTTACATTTGTTGACCGGGAATGTCCGACTAGGTTCCACAGAGCCTGTTTTCAGCGGAGGCCCGGGGAGAAATGCTCCAGATGCATGTCTTTGGAATGTGGGAGGAAACCGGAGTACCCGGAGAAAACCCACGCGAACACAGGGAGAACATGCAAACTCCACACAGAAGGCACCCCAGCCGAGAATCGAACCGGAGAACCTCTTGCTGTGAGGTGACAATGTTAACCGCTGCACCACTGTGCCACCCAAACATTTGACAAACAGTGTTTTCACTCATTGCTAGTGAGCTCAATCAGATCTATTTTGTTTGTAAACCTATTTAGTAGAAGCAGAAAATAAAACAGACAAAAGAATCAAACATAATTCAGGAAATTCAGCAGAAAATTCGACAAGTGGAAGCAAGTGCAAAGGTGGGAAGCTTAAGTCTTACATTCATATAGTAAATTGTTCCACTCAGATCTCTTCTTGATGAAATACCGGTGATATCAAGGAGTTGAATGCCAATTTTTAAATATAAGTCAGCAAAAATGACATAGATCAAACATAGTGACAGTGACCAAGATTTTCTAGTAGAGTGAGTTGGACAGAACTTTTCTTCTGTGAATGGATGGACAAATTTGGACTTAGAGAGTGGGCATAGTTATCAAGACTTATGCATAGCCTAAGAGTTATGCCGAATATTTTGGGATTCATTTGTGACATGTAAAATATTAAGGAGCATAATATTGCCTTACCTGTTGGGAGTCACTGAAAAACAGTCGTAGCTTTATGAATTTTTTTATCTGGAACTGACCTAATAAATGGATGAGCTAAATATTTAAGCAATAACCGATGACATGGTGTGGTATATTGAAGATTTACCCATGGTTGGCGTGATTAAATAAAGCCAACCGTGAGTAAATTTCAATATACTACAACCAAGGAGTCGGTTATTGCCATTATACAATGACATTATTTAAGAAAAAAATACTTACTTTTCTTAAATGTCTTTGTATAACGGTGCATTACTGTTCTTCCGCAGGTTGTGGTACACTGCTTCCTTGTTTTGATGTACTGAGCATGCATATGGGACTTGTGTCCCACGCATACCCAATATATCAATGCTTTGAAACAGAAGCATCGGAGAAAAGAAAGTCTCCATTGCTCCGTTTTTTATTTATTTATTTATTTATTTATTTTTTTTAAAAAAAATGTTTTGAGCACGTTATACCAACGGAAAAAAGTCCGGGTGACTGGACCTTTTTCCGTTGGTATATTGTGGGATTTACAATGAGCACGCTGGCCAATCAGCATGCACATTTTGGAATATTAATAGGGGTGTCATTGTATAATAGAAAATAACTAGCCAAGGATGACCAGAAACCAGGGGTGTAATGGACTAACTCCTAGATCAGTTGATCAGGCATATGCCCATGTTCCACTCGCTGGTATTAATGATAACCAGCCAATCCCTTGTTCTAGTACCAGCAAGTAGCTACAAAACCAGAGACAGTAAAGCATAATTAATAGTGTTACCTATATGGACCATAGATTAAATTGTCCCTGATTAAAATCTTTTCAAAAGAAAACTGACAGATTCTAAATCAACCAGATTTTAAAACCATATGAGGCTTATACAAAGGAGAAACCTAAGGGTACAAAATAAAAGATAATACCTATAAAAGATTTTGAAATATGCAAAAATATTAAAAATCTATTAAAAATAATTGAAAAGCAACACAGATGAAAGATACAAAATAAGAACATGCCAAATCCATTTCATTGAGTCCCATAGGTCCCTGTAATCAGTTCACTGGTGTTTAGTAACCATAAAAAATATTAAAAGAGAGTATAGGACCAACACCATGCATATTCTTTTTCAATGAGTCCAACATGTCCCTGTATTTAACTCACCATGCTTTGAGCTTTCCAAATGCTAGAAAGGTAGATGTTCTGGCTTGTTGGAAATTCCTCACATGCTCCAGTTCATGACTGACTTTCAAATTCATGTCAGTTTATTACACTCCTTTGCGATTTCAGTATGACTCATTCTTGAGGTTTGTAGTTTAAGGCATATATATATATATATATATATATATATATATATATATATATATATATATATATATATATATATATATAGATATATATCACAGAGGCAATGCATGCAGTGCATCAAGTTATAATCTACTTCACTGTAAAACATTGACAAATGCATGTGTTCAAATCTAGATGTTGGTGTTTCCAATACTGCACAATGTGTGATTTCAACTTCAGCATATATCTTGTGATGTTACATTACTGATGATACAAACACAATCACATTGACAATGTTCATATAACAAGTACAAAAGATGTATCATCCAAGATATAGGTATTAACTGTGTATGCTAAGCATATGTTTAATGGATTCATTTAGGTGTTGTACATGTGTTATGCACTAACATATTTGCTGAATATATATATTTTATAGGTCAGGTGCATAAGCCTCAACTAGCCACAGTTTTGCACATTAGTACACATATTTTTGTATATCCATCATAAGCATCTTGTTTATCTGACACATCAGTGTGACTCTAAAGCTTTGTATAATGAACATCATGTCAGAGGCATGCTTCATAATTGTCACGAAAAGCTTTTTATTGCCAGACCCATTACTACAGCAAGTTAAGTGAATAATAGCAATATGCAATTTATGTGTCATATTATGGTCCTTTGCCACACCATTATGTTGTGATTTGTGCAGAATTTGTATGGTACATGTTTAAGTATACTTAAGTGATATTCTGAATAATAGTACATAAGGTAAACTTGAGTTAGATATATTTTTACATTCAATATTATTAAAGGTAATGTACAAGACATGACCTGATTGTTGCATTTTTTGTCCTTTAATCTTATAGAGGTCCCACAATGTGCCAGCCCACCCACTGGCAGACAATGTAGGAGGAGTCAAGGCCATCCCCTGCCTGTGGAGTCATAGACAGACTAGGAGGAGGCAAACTGGACTAAGAAACCATGACCTTCCTGTGCAGTCATTCCAGCCAAGTAGCAAAATCATAGCCCACCCAGAGAGGATGGCTTTAGAGACCAAATGTGGAAGAGGCCAGTTCTTTGGTGTTATGGCCTGTGCAATACACAATTCCTGTTAGGTGATTGCTAAGGAGTTCATCCATAAGCTTTGGCCCTGTCAGGAGTTTCCCTTGTGAAGGAAGTATTGTCTTTGTGCTTACTGAATGTGTCATGTAACCTGCATGTGTTAGCCACATAGCTTATCACCATAGGTGTATATGGTCATATTTATGCACCTGCTGCCGTATGATAGCCATACTCTCTTTCTTTCTGTAATGCCAGTGCTGCAGTATTATGTGATGTCATCCTATTGTATCCTTTGCCATGTGGCAGTATGATCTACATAGCATGTGCCTCTCCATGCCTGTGATTTGCCAGTTTTATGACCTGTACAGGACATGCATAAATCTCTACTACATTCAAGGGCTATGTTTGTGTGCTACTTTTCCAGTAATATGCACTGTAATACATTGTTACCAGTTCTGCATGCCTCTTTGTTGGATTGGTGCTATTGTCCACTAGGGTCATTGTTGACAACTTCTGCAAATGTCCTCCATGGATACATGAGTGTGTTAACATTACCTATCGTACTGGATCTGTAATTTCACCTGTGAGTGACAATATAGGCAGGGTGTGGTCTGTATCTGCACTGCCTCACTCTGTGTAGCCTACTCTGTGCAGATGTACCCCCCACCACTCAACTTTTTAATCTCAACCTATCATGTGCAGCTCTGATGCTTTGATTGGTCTATGCCGGAGGGCTTTTCTGCTTTTGTGCAGAGAATCAGCATGCTGGATCACATGCACTTCGGGAAAAGATGGTACTAATGTAGTAATCAGTGTCTGTTGTGCATAACTGACATGTTGGCCATCTCTATGCAACTATCCCACACCCTGTTCTTGTGTGCATGCCTGTGAATTGCATGTACTTATTTACACATTCAATTTGTGGCCATGGTGTTCTGTCATTCTGTAGCATTTCCTTGCATTGGCAGGTGCATTTGGTGTAACCATTTCAAATGTTGGGACCCATTTTAGTGAGTCCCATAATGCTGACAGTGAATGAAAAAAAAAAAAACAGACATATATAATAAGACTGAAATGGCAGTTTCACACAATATCCCCTTTTCTCAGAGTTGGTATATATAAGTTCAGGGGGTGGGGGGTTTGCCTCCTGCAAAAAAGAAGTTTAAAGGAGAAGAGCAATGTTCAGCACTCAATCCTCTCCTGTATTTTCACTGTTTATTTGTCAGTATGAAGGCACTCAGCATTATGAGGTACTGACACCTCAGTAGGGAGACATATTTTGGTAGCTGCTCTCATTGAATACTGATATGTGCCACGTGCCACTTATCCACACTATTCTGTAAGTAACTCCCTCTCATGTTTACAGTATGGCTTACTAACATGTTTTCTGCTTTCTGTGTTTATGGTCTGTGGTTCAATCCTGCCTTCCAGACAGTGTGATAATTTCTATAACTCTTTATTAGTGATCCCCTGTGCTATTTATGTACATCTCCATAGGTGTCAACTTAGGTATGTAAGCAGTCCCACGTATGTGTCTCTGCTATGGTCTCCTTTTCTGAAAAGTTATGCTGCACACTGCATAGTAGCAGTCATCGCCAATCCCCCAATGAGGTGCTGACACACAAGTGACAACAAAACAGCAAAACTATTGTTTACAATGGTGCAATAATTTGCCTTTGTTGTAATGCTGAGCCATGTGTAGGATGCACCCCTCTCTTGTTAGTTATTGTTGCTGCTATCACATTCCCACTCATTTCCTGTCTGCCTGTTTATTGTTGGCTTTGCAACCTGTCTCTTTGTATTGCACCACCATGTACTTGTGGAATGTGGTGTCCTGTATGTTTTGTGTTTCTTCCCCTCCCGGTTTTCCACTGTCATGCACTAACAATTCATTAATCATAACAGGGGCTATTCTTGTAAAAAAAAATAAATCCATGCCCTTGAGGCCCACCCTCTGACCTTCCTATTTTCTTTCCCTTCTTTCATGTGTGTGTGTTACTCCTCTTTAATCTCAAACCACCTCTACTGTCCTTTCTCCCCCATTCCTTGTGGTGTCCGCACTGTGTGTGTGTTTCCCACATACCCCACTCCCCACAATATTTTTTGTAACTGGTCAGTGCTGTGCTGGCATGCCACATCACCAAATTTATTTATTTATTTTTCCTAGATCCTCAATTACCCAATGGATTCCACGGAATACCATTTTTCTGGATGTGTGATTTTCATATCAGGCTGTGATAATATAATATACACTGCAATTTTGCATGTTACAATGTCTAAGTGAAAATCCTGAATGTATTTATTATATCTGTATGTTTGGCAGATACCCTGTTGATTTTGC
Source organism: Protopterus annectens (assembly GCF_019279795.1). Classification (NCBI taxonomy): domain Eukaryota; kingdom Metazoa; phylum Chordata; order Ceratodontiformes; family Protopteridae; genus Protopterus; species Protopterus annectens. Next base: position 467,453,731 of record NC_056744.1, on the reverse strand, counting down.
AGCCTTATGACAGAGTTAAAATGCAGGCATAGTTAGTAGTTTACCTTGTATACTAACATGCATATTAATATCTGCAGGCTTTCTTTTAAGTGTATACAACAGCTGTATAATGCACATTTATTAGGCATGTGCAACAGATGAGCTGGCTATTTTCACTGGAATCTGACATTTCCAATGTGGCCTGTTACTTCCTTTATACAGTTGCTTACTTACTACTGCTCTCACACCTTTCTGCTGATGTCCTTACACTATCGTATACTTACAATTTATCCATCAATATTTGGTAATGGTGCTCACCGATATGCTAATTTTGCAGTTATTTTCATTTATGTAATGCATTGTTTGATGTATCCCTTATGCTGTACTCAGTGTAGTCCACAACTTTAGGACATTCTTTTGGAATCCAGCCTTATGAGTCAATAAAAATGTGTTAATTTTCCAATTTCAAACTTAATAAAAGAGCTGAAACCAGGTAAACACCACAGAAAATAAAGTAACTTTATAGGGAATAGTTAGAAAGTCTGAAGACAGGTAAATGCAAACATTTTTGAATTTTCAACACTGCATTTAATTTATAGCATGCTTAAGGAAGGGGTGCATTTTCATGACTTCCATAGTTTAGTCTTATGTTGCAGAGAAACCATTTTTCTTTTATTAAGTTGATATAAGCAATGAGGCAAAATCCAGGCTGACATAACTGTGGCTCAAGTCAATAATATTTGAATATGTTATTATACTTTTTAATAGACATTTATTGATAGTGTCACATGATTATCAGTAGTACAATTATGATACTACAGTGACGCACTCTGAAACTGAGACCCCCTGTGTTTTACGATGTGCTGTATGTAAAAAGTAATATTTGGGAAATAAAGCTATAATTATGCATGTTGTTTGCATGATCAAGTTTGCTCAGGGTATTAGTTGTTTATATTAGTATCACCTATTGTTTATGTAAGCTCAAAATGTAAAAATTCCTTTCTGAGATTAAAGGGTTAACAGAGAAATAATTATATATATTTTTTTATTGTTAACAATCATTGCTCTTTCTCTGTGCTGGAGTGACCTTGAGGTAAGAACATAAGTACAGTACATAGGGATTTCAAGAAGGTTTGCCCCCTGTAAAAATGCTTATTTTAGTTTTGATATATTTTTATTAATTCCATTGGTCAAGTGCATATGTTCAGAGCTTGTATGTACATGATGCAACATGCTGCATGTGGAAATAAGTGAACTGTTGTGTTAAGAACTCTGCAGTTTGATACTCCGGTATGCAAGAACCAAGTTTGCACATACACAGATGTGGTATTCAGAAGCTGACCCATCTTTTTTTTAACAGAACAGACACGATATAAGCTCAGTCATTTTAATCTGATGACATCATGTAACTTTCCTGACTGGGCTGACTGATTGTGGATTGTAAATCTGAGTTGACTATATATTGTGAATCTGAGCTGACTGTGGATTGTGAATCTGGGGTCTATATTAGAACATCGAAGTTTCAGAACTTCGAATGTTCTAATATCGACCCTTATTCAGCGAAAGCTGAAAACATCGAACATACAGAACAGCAAATTTTTTCCTAGGGAAAAAAAATTGCTGTTCCAAAACACATGCACACAACACAAACACACCAAACAAACAGCAATCCACACACATACACCTAAAATCTTACACCTAACCCTACACTAAACTATACACACGCACCACTAACTATCCACTTACCTTAACCCAAACCCTAACACTAATGTTCGTGACTATCACACACTTACCTCGCCCACACGCTAACTCTAACTCACCTACCCCGCCCTAACCCTCACGTCCACACAACCGCACACATACCTAACCCGCGCCCTAACCCTAACTCACCTAACCCGCCCTAGCCCTCATGCCCACACAATAGCACACATACCTAACCCGCCCTAACTCTCAAGTCCACACAATAGCACACATACCTAACCCACACCCTAACCCTAACTAACCTAACCCGCACTCAATCGCACACTTACCTGAATCTGACCCGTAACTTTCCACCACAGCGCTGAAAATACCGAAGCAACAGAAACGGACAACCGAATTCTTTCCCTAGGAAAAAAAATTGGTTTTCTGTTGCTTCGATATTTTCAGCTTTCTCTGAATAGGGGTCGATATTAGAACATTTGAAGTTTTGAAACTTTGATGTTCTAATATAGACCGCGAATCTGAACTGACTGTGGATTGTGAATCAGAGCTCACTATGGACTGTGAATCTGAGCTGACTGTGGACTGTGAGTCTGAGCTGTGAACAGTGAATCTGAGCTGACTGTGGACTGTGAATTTGAGCTGACTGTTGGCTGTGAATCTGAGCTGTGGATGGTGAATCTGAGCTGACTGTGGACTGTGAATCTGAGCTGTGGATGATGAATCTGATGTGACTGTGAATCTGAGCTGTGGACAGTGAATCTGAGCTGACTGTGGACTATGAATCTGAGCTGACTATGGACTGTGAGTCTGAGCTGTGAACAGTGAATCTGAGCTGACTGTGGACTATGAATCTGAGCTGACTATGGACTGTGAGTCTGAGCTGTGAACAGTGAATCTGAGCTGACTGTAGACTGTGAATTTGAGCTGACTGTCAGCTGTGAATCTGAACTGTGGATGGTGAATCTGAGCTGACTGTGGACTGTGAATCTGAGCTGTGGATAGTGAATCTGAGCTGACTGTGAATCTGAGCTGTGAACGGTGAATCTGAGCTGACTGTGGACTGTGAATCTGAACTGTGGACTGTGATTCTAAGCTGACTTTGGATTGTGAATCTGGTATTTGTAATCAGTCAAGAAGGCAATATTGTCACTGTATCAGTTACTGGGGAACTTTAATGGTGACCAGACACAGGGATCAGAGCTGTATCATGGTCAAATTGGATGCTAGGCAAGGTAATGGAGCAGGGCCCCTCACTGCTATACCAGTATCCATTTTCTTGGCTCCATCTTCCCGAGTACTATAGAACAATGCTCACAACTGTTTGTCTGCATACTATTTTCTTCTTTTTTACAATGGTCACAGAGATTTTTTATCTTAAATTTTTAAGTATTTACAGCAAAATCACTCACAACCCTTGTTTTCAAAATAGCAAAAACTTCTTACATTGAAAGCAAACTTAGCATGAGTAACAGTAAGCTTCTCTTCCCTTGGAACTCGCATTTACTGAAAGTGCATTTGCAAACCATTAAACTATAAGAGGCATAGTTGGATTTGCAGTCAAAGAGCATATAGTAAAGCACTAATTAGTGCTATGTGAAGGGAGCAGGGATTCAATGTTTCCTACATTTGCTGACAGCCTAGGACGGCCCAATGGATGTAAATGCCCTTTTCAGAGACAAGCCAGGAGTACTGTCAGGTGAAGTGACTTGGCTACAGTTACCCAGCAGAGAGTGAGGGAATCAAACTCTGGACTATACAAAACAACTAATTAACACCTCATAGTTGTACTTATCTGAGTAAGTGCCTGACAAAGTCTGCTGTGGTCCACCACAATACAATTCATACCAAAATGCTGTCTAGTTTATTCACAGCCCAATTACAAAACAAAGTATCAATAGTTAACAAAAAAAGAAAAGTAAGGATTGTACCCAAAGAACCATGGCTCATATTATGTTGGTCTTGTTTATTACAGTCATTTCCTTCCTTTAGACCATTAATACTACAGGAACCAATTATACATATATACAGATGTGATAATCAGTTACAGCCCACTGGATGACTGCACACCTCAGGTGTTTGCCAGCAATCAAATGAATGAACTAATACATCAATAATGACCTACAAATGTACTTCAGCTCGCTACAGTGAGAAACATACTATGCAATCCACTGCCCACCATGCTCTTCCAAACCTTTGGATCAAGAATCAGGCATAAAGACCCAAAATCAGTAACAGATGTTAAAAAATGTTCTTATACACTTGAAAAGTTGCTAGTATAACAGGTTTTGTATTAGCAAGCATTGTCAGAAGGATATGAAATCTGAAACTCACATTTGTTATTATTATGTGATTGCAGTCCACAATGTTTTATCAGAAAACACTAATTTTATGAGGAATAGACCATACATATGAAGCAAAAATGGGGACGGTTGAGTACTATGTTCTCGGAGCACATACGTGCACGCGCGCGCGCACACACACACACACACACACACACACACACACACACACACACACACACACACACAAACACACACACACACACGCTCATAGCCATCAATTACAGACAATTGTATGAAATCTAGTTAATGAATAGATAATAAATAATGGCCCAGTAATATATCTTATCTTGCTGTTGCCAAAACCATACAGTGCTTTCCACTGCAACTCTATACTGGTCAATCAACTTATTAGATCAAGAATCAAAGACAAAGACTTCAGAATCACAAATGGATTTTAAATAGTTCTCTTATATAGTTAGAAAGCTGCTAGAATAACAGCTTTGCATTAGCAATAATTTTCTTTTATCTCTTTGTTAACCAAGTAAACCCAGGACTGTGACCTGTGGGTACTGTCTAATTAAGTGACTTGTTCAAAGTCACAAAGTAGGCAAATGGAGGTGGAAGGAATTAAAGTCTGTACTTTTAATGAGTCTGCTTCAGTTTATCAAATTATCATATAACCAAAACTGAAAACAACGAGATGACAAAATCAAAATCGTACAACAACAAATATGTACAATACTGAAATGCATAACACCAAAAAAAACAGCTGCGGATGTTACACACCACTCCCAACACCCTACAAACTCTTGTGAAGACAAACACAACTACACCTTTTTTTTCTCAAAACAATAATCAGCTGAAAAGTCCTCAGCATATACTCATAACTTCCTGTGAACTACAGTGTACTTTAAAGGGACAAATGTCTGTTTGTGGTAAAAGTTCCATTTTTACACATTCAAATCTATTGCTACAGTTTTAATAAACCCCATAACATCATCTATCCATTTGAAACACACGATTTCAACATAAAAATCTACATTTTTTTTACATTTTAGCAGGGGGCAAGCCCCCCTGCGCCCCCCCCCCCAATCCCCTTGCAAATTCTATATACCAACTCTGAGATTGCAGTGTACTGGGGAAAAGGGTAAATTTCCTGATCCTCACTGTACCACAATCTCCATTTAGAAGCTCTAAGTGGTGTGTAACATCTGCTGCTGATAACTGTTTTGAGGAAAAAATGAAGGTGTTGTTAACATGGTGTCGTGAGTGGTGTGTAACATCCGCAGCTGATTTTTTGGTGTTATGAATTTTGATATTGAAACGTTTGTTGTTGTGTGATTTTGATCTTGTTGTTTTGTTGTTTTCATTTTCAGTTATATGATAATTTGATACACTGAAGTAGACCCATTTTAATTGACTACAAGAAGCAGTTCATTAACCACTTATAGCCTTAAGTGCTAGACAATTAAATAATTTAAAAAGTTAATAGATCAACAAGTTTGGAATGGACATGCATTTTAAGAAAAATAAAAGATATGGAATTCCAGTGACTGGCATTACTGACTGAAATCTTTGGTAATTTAGAAGAAAATCTAGCAATATATGATGGACAAAACATGGAAAAAAATTAAGAGGCAAAAATCGTGGACATTAAGTTGTTGATGTTCTGCCTGCAAATAATAGTGAGTATGATGCCATTATTTATTGACTGCTATTCCTCAGTGATTTATCAGAGAATCAAATATTTTATGGTTCAATATGTGACTGCAAATTCTGGAATAACAGGTATGAAACAAAACTCCAGTGACATTACTCACTGCTAATCCTCAGTGATTAACCAGGACATCAAATGAAGAGCACAGCAGGACAAAAATGTAAAAAGATGTTCATATTCTGTTGCTGTGAAATTCAAAAAACTAATATTAGCCTAGCACCTAATCTAAAATCTTCCCCGTTACCTACCTATTAGCAAACTTCACTTTAAACTTTCCTGAACAGGTGCAATTGTAATTTAAATTGCAAGTTGTGACTCTGGTCTGGAATTTCAACAATCAGTTATGTTTTTTTAACATTTTGAAGGCAGGGCATTGATGGTAATGTCCGCCCACTGGTCAGATCTTCTGGCTATTGTGCTCTAGGGCAGAAGATGTGTCTATGCTGAAAAACGTCTAACTTGTTTGCACTGGCGGTATACTGATCTAAGAATGAGCCTGCCATCTCTCTGTCTCTTCCACTACTACATCTGTCATGGGGGTTGGTAGAGTGCAGGGCAGCCAGACCAATGAGATTAGGAAGGTGAGGGAGTTACAAACTGGGGAAGCATGTCAATAAGCATTCAAAAACAAACCGAATTAAAGATTTAAAATAAATGTTGAAATGTTAGAGTTGAATAATGTTAAAAAATGGAAATTGCCCCATCTGTATATATCCCAAATGGAAGGAGCCAAAAGTTAAAGCCAGAGGTAAGTTTAGTTGTTCAAGAGGTGATCCTGCTGTTGCTAATTTAAGAGAGATGTATAGGTTAGAGGGGGAACATGAGAGTGAGGAAGGATACATATTTTTTGCAAACTGCACTGATGGTAGTGAGAGATGTAGCTGCCTGCTGATGCTTATGGCTGCCTTCAGGCCAGGGCCTTGTGCTGGATCTGGCCCTGACAGGGAGCATCCTTATGTAATCAAACACTGTCTGCTGCAGTAGTGTCCTAAATTTGTAATGGTTAAACAAGCAGTTGTATAAAATTTCACAACAGCGTTTATCTAAGCCAAAGTTTTCAATAAAATTCAACACTGAAATGTATTTATTTATTTTTATTTATTCTACTTAGCACAACTAATCACTGAGGGAATATCATCAGATCGAAGGAGGTCATCATTCCCTTACATTCAACATTGATTAGGCCAATTAATGAGAACAATGCCCACTTTGGGATGCACCTCAATAGATTTCAAACAGCTAGAAAGACCATAGAAGTTCCTAACAAAGAAGACCAGAGGCCTATAGACCCTATGCTACTAAGAGAAGCTGGAAGCACTTTCTCTTTATTTAGTATTTCACAGACTTTAAATGTGAGATATATTCTTAATCTATCATGATACTGAAGTCCTAGTCCTTGATCTGCTGTATCTCTGCAACTCTAATACTTTCAGATAGAGACACATTTATTAGACAGCACCTCTCCTACCTCTGAAACAGACTTCCCCTGCAGGACAACCTGTGTGATTCAGTAGCATTCTTCATATGGAACCTGAATGACTGGATTAGTCCTCACAAATGTAAACCAGCATTGACTGTCTTAGCCCTCCTTTAGATAGGGGGTACACCAGCATTGACTGCCCTAGCCCTCCTTTATATAGGGGGTACACCAGTAATGACTGTCCTAGCCCTCCTTTAGATAGGGGGTACACCAGCATTGACTGTCCTAGCCGTTCTTTACATAGGGGGTACACCAGCAATGACTGTCCTAGCCCTCCTTAAGACAGGGGATACACCAGCATTGACTGTCCTGGCCTTCCTTGACAACAGGATACAGCCTGAGAATGGGTAGTGTCATGGTATATGGTCCAAAGACTAAATTGCCTTGAAATAGCTATGAATCTATTTATTTATTTATTAAATGCTTTCACATTAACACTGAACAAAAAAAATCAAGTCAGAAATAAAATATATGAAATTATGCATAAAAGCTGCAGTAATTTAGAAAAAGATATTTATAATGAATTATGAGAATTAAAAACAGTATGTTTAAAGTCAAACTCTCCAGTAAGGAGAGATATTTTGTGAACTTTTGAAAGGCATCTTCCTGAGTTATATGCCCACATCAGGGAAGGTTGAGAATGTTAGAAAACTGGAGGTTTATATGTCAAACTGCCTAGCTGAGGACTCAGACTCACAAACATACCTCTCAATTGTCCAGATTTTTGGCTCATATTTTGGGTGTATTAATCATAAAATGTATGGTTTTCTGGCAAATCACTTGGATGATTTAAGGGTTGAAGTCATTAAATGATGACATACATTTGAGTTTCAGACTTCATATTCTTCAGAAAATGTATGTTGAAACAAACCCTGCTACTCTAGCAACTTTCTAAGTTTATGAGCGCTGTTTAAAATATGTCCCTATTTTGAGCCTCTGTCCCCCTATTTTGATGGGTTTTGTCCAGATTTCTTGCACTAACAGGTTGAGAGGTATGCTCACAAAAAAAGATATTTAGAACAGCCAGCAGCCCCTTGTTTGATGATCTAAGATAGAAAACAGGTGTTAGGATATTGTACATTCTTGTAAGAATTTAAGATTCTCAATTTGCAGATCATGAAAAATCAAAAGCAGGATCATGAATATATGCTGATCTGGAAATGACTAGCACCCAGTGCAGATCCCAGAGCACAGGAGTAATAAGGCTAGAAAAAGGAACTTCAGTCAAAAGCCTGTCAGAAGAATTCTGCTTATATTGTAGCCACATGAAATCTCTCTCTCTCTGTAAACCTGTTTTCAGTTTCACAAGAAAGAAGACAGAACAATATAAACCACCATCACAAGGTTCACAGAAGGATTAAGATGCTTTATCTGGACAATATTTTTCAGATGCAGATAATACATCCAACAATAGTTGACACTCAGCCCTTTAAGTCTGGCAATTAACACAGGGGTTAAGGAAATGATGTGTTAATGAGCTGCTTGCTGTAGTCTAGGGTTTGATTCCCTCATCCTGTATTTGCCTACTGTATGATTCTAAGCAAGTTACTTTTCCAGATAGTGCTCTGAGGTAACTGGGAAACTGGGATAGGCTCCTCAATGTTCTTCTTGATCACATGCCTAGGTACTCCCTAAGAAGCTGTGAAACTATAAGTGTCATCCTATCATCAAGAATCACATCCAGATTTCATATGAAAGATGCCATTTCTACATGATACCTTCCACAAAAATAAAGGGCAGGGAACATTATCTGCAAAAGATAAATGAAGGCACACACAAGTACTGATTCTGTTGTTGCAGGGAGTAACAGGAGTGCTAAGTTGACCCAAAGTCATCCAGTTTAAAATATCATCCAATATGCTATCTAGTTTGTAAATAACTTGCGTAGGCATCTGAAAAAAGGAGAGGAGCAGTTGGATAGCATAACAGTAAAACTACTATTTAGTACTTGTTACGTCCTGCATAAGTATGCTATGAAAACACAGTGATGCTACAGTGTAATACTATACTATTACTCATGTCTTCCTGCATAGGTAGTATGTATACAATTTATGCATTTATATTTGGCAGTTGGCACAGAGCTAAAGGTTGCAAGCTGTAGTTCCTCTGGTACAGGGTCTGATTCTCTCAGTTCCACTGCCTACTGTTTGATATTTAGTAAGTCACCTGTTCCCAGGTCACCATTGAAAATGGACTGTGTGTCCAGTGGGCCTTCCTGGTTAACAAATAGGCATTACTGTAAAGAATAAACAGTTCTGCCATAGTGTAACACTACTAACCAGTACTTATGGACTCCTGCCTAGTTAGTGTACTTGATATGAAAAAACAGTGGTGCCACAGTGTAAGACTGCTAACTAATCTTCATGGCCTCCTGTGTAGATAGTGTACATGCTATGAAAAGACAGTGGTACCACAATGCAACACTACTATCTAGTACACATGGCTTCATGCATACGTAGCATGCATGTCATGAAAAAAAAAACAGTCGAGCCAGGATGAAAGCTTGAAGAATTTCCAAAACTGCAGAGAGTTACTGGAGAAATTAATCAGTGTGTGCTAAATAAATGATAAGAAAAAAAATCCAAGTGCTCTGCAAGTTTAACCACTGTGTCTTTTTGTTCTTTTTGTATCATTTTTGCCCCCATGGTTGCTGAGGGTCTATAATATATTATCGAAAAGTTAATTCAGCGAACAGCACTTACATCGAAAATGCCATTCAGTGAACTGTTCATAGTGAGATTGCAGTACAGTGAACATCAGAAAATGTTCCCTTTCCTCACTGTAGTGCGATCTCGGAGTTGGTAAATATAGTTAGCAGGGGAGGAGGTGCAGCACCCCACAAGAGTGAATTAGCTGAACAGCATTTTCGATGTAAGTGCCAACTGACTTTTTGATAATATAATATAGACCCTGCTTGCTGACAATCAGGCATCTAATGGAGCTGTCATTCAGGCAGACATAAGGGTGTTTTGAGTTCTCACCTGTATCCAAGCAATCAGGCATTTTTTCATTTTATAAATCTAATCCCCTCAGCAAGTAGTGATATGAACACTTACATCATGATGAGCTGCCTACACCTCCTCAATATTCACATGCATACTGTCCTACATGCAAGGACAGGGCTTACTATTACTGGCTTGGGGGTCATACCAACATCCTCCCAACTCACTGTGTGACAAGCTTCCTCTCATCATCTGGACCTGGTGACTGCAGCTGTGGTATAAGCCAGATGACAATCACCGTCCCCCACTGGATGAGCTTGCCCCCATCCTCCCTGCTTCTGTCTTCAAGTGTCTGAACTACTACTTGAACTCAGGTCACCTGGGCTGTAATCAGGGCTTTATCCTTGTAAACCACTGGAGCAGGCTCTAACCAAATTAGGTTTGAATGTACTCCCTCTGGATTCTCTGGTCCACTACATCAAATACTAGGGAGACACAAAAAAGAACACCATATAACCAGTGATGTTTTACTACAAGGAGGTCACTAAACACACAAGTGAGGTCAGCTTTATTACATTCCCTACATCTAAACCCATACTGATAAGGATAACGTAGGTCATAGCATGGTATATATGAATACAAATGATCATAAACCACTTTTTCAATAACAGTACTTATAAGCGGAATATTAAAAGCTGGTCAATAATTTTTGAACTGTGGCAGAAACCTTCTAATGAAGTCTTGTGACCAAAGGAGATGAAGGTGCTAAATATCCTGGAGGTGACTCTTTTTTTGGTGTATGTTTGTTTTTATTATTTTTTTAATTTTTTTTAAGAATCCTAACATAGTTTCTTGAGAGAATAATCAAAACATAATTTAAGGTCAGTGGAAATTCTTTTCTCTCAAGATGATGAGACAATCAAGTAAATAACTGGACCCAAACACCCAAGGCAGGACTTTGCCAGCCAAGACAGTCAAGAGTCGAGATCACAGCAGGTTGTTCACATAGTTGAGATCAGATCCGTATCTACTTTGTAGCTGGTATAAGAAAACCACACACAGAAACAGTCAGAATTATGTTTCTAAGGACCCAAAACTATGGCTATATTGCTATCTTGCACCTATGCAGGTCCCCAGAATGACATCCACCTAAATAAGGAGATGTTTTAAAAAATATATTCCAAGTTAAAGTATAAATGGTAGAAACTTTAGAAAAAGAAGAGTTTTTGGGAAGGTTAGTTGGAAGAAACCATGTACAGATTATAAAAAGTATAGCAAAAATAAGACTGCATTAAATAAAATTGTAAATGTTAGGAAGAAATGAAAAAAATTCCCAGGTTTAAGCAAGCTGTATTTTCCATGCAGGAACAGCGTAGGTGCTCCTGCATGGAAAATGGCCACTGAGCGGCCCTACACTGTTCTAGCATGGAAAACTGGCAAATATGCAAAACACCTCATTTGCCGGTGAAAACCATGCAAATGAGATGATTTTGTGATCCACCAAACTGCCAGGTCTCTGTGCTATAACAGTGTCAGGGCAAAAATGTATTCGGCTAGTAACCAAATACATTTCTGCATCTGACAAAAAAGAGGCTTGACAGCTCATGTAAAAGCATGTATTATGTGTAATGCACATGCCAATGGCCAAATATAAGGCCATTGGCATTAAAAAAATTATTTTATTTTTTTGTAAATTAAACTTTTTTTTTGGCCGATCTCGGCTGTTTAAGCTTAGGGCAGCAGCGCGCAAATGGGATCGTGCTAAAAATAAAAAAAAAATGAGAAAAGTCAATTTTAAGCTAATTCTACATTTTGCCATTATAGTCAATGGCATGCAGAATGTAAAGAACACCAGGGAGCACTGGTTGTCAAGGGGAAAGAGTCCATTTTAGTGCAGTGACTAATGACCTACACACTGGGGTATGTAAATGAGGAGAGTTATACTGAATCACAAATTTCTTCAAAGTGTCAGCTTGTACCTAACCGTATAGGTACAGGAATACAACAGTACAAGTCTAAGAGCTGGATGACTTCATAAGGGAGTGTCCTGTGCTTGCTATAAGCTCACTGGAGCTCTGTGAACCTGTGTTTGCCCTTAGCTAAGCACAGCTAAGGAAGGGCATGTGTCAGATGTGCCTGAGCACTGTGTACAAAGCCTAAACGGGTGTGTGTATCGTGCACTGGGATTCAAACAAAAAAAAAAAGAAAAAAGAAAACAAAAGAGGAAATGGAAGCACTGTTGACATATGAGCACTAGGTATGCACGGCGTGCCTCAGGGCTTAAATAGGGAGGAAGAAACCCAAAAAAACGAGCCACAAGCCAATAAAAAAACACAACCAAGGTGGTTCATCACCGCCTTGGTTGTGTGTTTTATTGGCTTAAATAGGGAGGAACTGGGAAGGGGTAACAGCAGTAGGAAGACAAACAAGGAGAACTAGCATAGCTGTCAGGTGGAATGAATCAAAATCAGCCAAATACACATGCAACAGCCCAGCACACTACTATAAACTATGCAAAACACCTTTTAGACTGGATGTAGGGGAAACAGCAGTAGGAAGGTAATCAAGGAGAATTAGCATAACTGGCAGGTGGAATGTATCAGAATCACCCAAATACACATGTATCAGCTCAGCACACTACTGTAAACTATGCAAACACCCTACAGACTGTTTTTTTTTCCCACAAACTCTACATCACCGGTGTACACAGATGGAGGATTTTTAGCTAGCAAAACTAACTAAAAATGTTAGAGACTAATGCTGCTTTACTCCATCAATATGTGCTACAGACTGAGGGTGGTGAGGAGGAGAATGCTAACAAGTGACCCACAGTGAGGAGGCGGAGAAAGGTGTACAGACCCAGGGTAACTTACCAGGGCCTACATGAGCTGGAGATAGTGGAGCGCTATAGGGTGGACAGGGATATTCTACAGAAAATCTTTGAGCTGTGCCGGCCACGCTTCACATACAGAACTAAAGAACCCATCCCAGTGGATACCAAGGCATGTCTAGGTTTAAGAATACTTGCCACAGGTACTTCCCAAAGACCAAATGGGAATATAAGGGTGTTTTCACAGGCATCAACATCCAGGGTACTCTACCAGTACCTGGATGCCATGACACCACATGCCAATGAGCACATTTATTTCCCCACCTCCTGTGAGGCGTTGACCAGAAGTATGTGTCATTTCCACCATATAGCAGAATACCCTGAGGTAGTTGGTGCTATAGACTACATGCACATCCACATCGAAGCACCACCCAGTGAGCGGGGTAGGGTCTACATAACCCGCAAGGGCTTTCCCTCCATCAACTGCCAGGTTGTGTGCGATGCCCAGGGCATTATCATGAATGTGTGTGCTGGCAGCCCTGGAAGCTATCACGATTCCCACATCTGGCATAGCTCACAGCTCTATCAGGCATTTTCCAGTGGGGGCATCCCATATGGCCATCTAGTGGGGGATGCTGGCTATGCACTGGAGCCGTGTCTGATGACACCCATCAGAAATGCACACACACCTGAACAAGAACACCATAATGAGGCACATGCACAAACCAGGATCATTGTAGAGCAAGTGTTTAGGATGCTCAAGTCACGGTTCTGCTGCCTTGACATATCCGGTGGAGCCATGCAGTACTCTCCAGCTACTTGTACACAAATGCTCATAGTATGTGCCATGCTCCACAATATGATCCTGTGCAAACAGTTGCAGCAGGAACAGCATGGGGCAGGGCCACACAGCCCCCCACCATTGCCAAGGCCAGCACAGGCACAGAGGGACTCAGAGGAGGAACATCTTGAGCCTGCCCCTGTAGGCAGAAGGAGGCATGCCCAGTATGCCCAGGTTGTGGCAAAGAGGCAATGCATAGCACACATACTGACACTGTAGGGACTCAGGGACTGATACCTCTCTCTGACTCACACATACAGTAAAAGGGATGCCAGACATGACACTACCTGTGTTTTACAATGTATAGGGAGTGTACTATGTGAATCCGGCATAGTCAGCCCTCCAGCACTGTCCTCAGTACTGGCCCAGCAACAAGGTAAGTCACCCTTCTTATCAATTACTAAATGGAGTAGTATGTTATCATAGTTGTATGTATGATATGGATGCAAGAATGCAAGGGAATTGGGTGGATGAATGGGATAGCAGCAGACAGCTATATGGGACAGCAGGAAGTTCACAACAAATATTGGTGTCAACATACTAGGCAACACTACAGAAGGTGACAACCCCCACCGCAGTACATGTGATGGCCCAAATAACTGTGGGTGTCAATAGGTCACACACATGGATGTCAGTGAGGGTCACATACCCACCACCAGCCTCACCCAGCAGGACAGGTGTAGATGACCAAAAAGAAAGGCTAGGCTAAGGCCCCCAAGTGATGGCAACGGTGAACAGCCCTCCACCAGACATACACAGACATACTACAACAGGTCTGGCAGTTGCATTTTAGTTCTAAAGGGTAAGAAGTCAGAAACTGAAATTTATGCCATTAAGATCTTACATGTGTACTCTACTAATATGCTTCCTTTCTGCATGATAGGTCACAATACAATATGAAATGGAAGCCACCAGAGTAACTGAAATACCAGTACAGTCATTGTAAATGTTTAAAGTCTGCATGTGTGCACCCCCCAACACACACAGTCCCACATAGAAATGCAGTAACAGATGCCTTTAGCACTATCAAATGGCCTACAGTCCTCTGGCAAAGGCCCATGCTTCATCCGATAGTGCCAATGTACAGAATGTCAGGTGGCCCCAACTAACAATCTAACACAGTAAACAGAAAACAAATGCAAGGCCATGTTGACAAATGCCAGTAGCATGCCTCCCCATGTCCTACTGCAAGGACTGTGGACCACGCCATAAATACTACTGGGATAAAGGCCCAATTATAGGGAAACCTCTGAGATATTGCTTACATAATGTTAGAAAGAGGAGAGAATAACAGAGGGGGGGGGTGTAGAAGCATAGATGTCATGGAGTATGCAAAGTCTGAAACTCTAATGTCCACCCATACTACTCCCTGACTGCAAAACCATGAAAGAATAGCTACAAAACTGCTTGTAAACCACAATGTGAAGGTAAACTGACCAGATATATGAGTCCTGCCTCTGGGTAACCTGGGTGTATCTGTACAGCTGAGAGGTATGGCCCCAGTAGGATATGGCCATTCCATGCAGTTGAGAAAAGCACAAGGAGAGGATCCCCAGCCAGCATACTAACAAGGTGTTGCATCATTTACACAGAACCAGCAATCTATTGTCTGTATCTACCCCTCCACAATGGCAGGTGTATGCCAGAATGTGTAGTCTATATGCCTCAGAATATTGGTCTCAGCTTCATTCATCTTCTATTTCCCCTGGTAAATAACTGTGAGCAAAGAATGATAACTGTCAGTAGTTGATGACATGATACATCACAGTGTAAAACAGTACATGTGTCAGAATATCTATGCCACAACCAAACATGTCATACAAGCAGCACAGGCAGCAATAGTTACAGTATCCCCCGTATGTTATGCACATTGTGTCTCCATATTGGCAACCTATCTACAGATATCCTGGAGAAACAGTTTGCTAGGAGTAGCTGTAGCCCACAAAACCCAGAACTGGAGTCCAACCTTCTCTGGAATGGATACACACAATCAATATAGAAGGTAATATTGGGCATGCTCCCACACTTAGAGAAATGAATCCCATGTCTCACAACACAGTGGACTACAGATATCGGTTATTTGCAGATGTCTGTGCACACATATCAAACTGTACACCATTGATACTTCAAACACACACATCGGATAAGAATACTTACACATATCTAAGGCCAACATAATATAATATGTCAAACATACACACACAGAGACTTGGAGAAGAGAAAGACAGACAGCGGCAGAGAGAATCCCATTATGAGGCCTTTTCCACCCAGTACACATCCCATTGACCTATACCACATGATGTGCTGATGTCATTCACTGTAGAAATACCTTTGGTTAGCCCTCAGCCCTATAGTCTCATTGGAGCTTGTGATAACTGTGTATGCAGCAGTTGTAATCTCAGTCCTGTCAAATGTAAAGTTGTGTGTGTGTGTGTGTGTGTGTGTGTGTGTGTGTGTGTGTGTGTGTGTGTGTGTGTGTGTGTGTGTGTGTGTGTTTCTAGATGAATGTGGTTGAGGCCATTCACACTCACTAAACTTCCATTAACCTTCCTTCAGCACTGCTGCTGATGTCATTCACCTTCAAAGATACCTTTGGATAGCTCTCCAAAATGTAAGCTCTGTGGTGCTTGTAATAACTATGTAAGTTCCGTGGCACTTGTGATAAATGTGGAACAATGTAATAGCAATAACTACACAGGTAGGGGATTTGAGTCTTATTCCTGGCAAGTGTGTGTGTGTGTGTGTGTGTGTGTGTGTGTGTGTGTGTGTGTGTGTGTGTGTGTGTGTGTGTGTGTGTGTGTGTATATATATATATATATATATATATATATATATATATATATATATATACCTTAAAGATTTTGGCCCCATTTACATCCAGTGCACTTCTCAGTGCCTGACTTTAGCAGTCCTGCAGATATCATTCACCTTAGAAGTACCTTTTGGCAACCCTAAACCATGTAAGGTCAGTGGTACATGTGGTAAATGCATAACCATAATGGTCTGAAACATAGTTAGATAGATGCTTGAACCTTTCTCCTGGCAAATGTAAAGTGTGTAGGGTAAAATGTTTTGTGAAATCTCTCATCCACTACATCACCTAATGCCAGTATTTACAAGGGCTGGAGATGTTCCTCACTTTAGAAGTACCTTAGGACAACATCCATCCTATAAGCCCCGTGGTGTGTGCAATAAATGCAAAGCACTGTTGTAGCAATACATAGCTAGGTAGGCGTTTGAAATTCAGCACCAACAAGTGTGTGTGTGTGTGTGTGTGTGTGTGTGTGTGTGTGTGTGTGTGTGTGTGTGTGTGTGTGTGTGTGTGTGTGAGAGTATTTGTGTGTCATAAGTCCTCTGTGTGGGTTTTGGTGTGATTGTGTAATAACAGGATGCTTTGGGGGATGGGTTCTCCTAAATTATTATATTGAGGACCTAGTATATGTCCCAATGTCCACATTACAAGGCCAACAGTTGTCAAACATGATAGAGGTTGGTGTAGACAATCCACAGCCCTAAATGTCTAGTGCCATGTGCAATGTCTATGTGACAGTATGGATTAGAGAACAATATAGGCAACCCTTCTAAAACTCAGAGTCCACTGTCCACCCACGATTCATACACAAACACACTTGGCTAGGCAGCAACCACTATATTGGTAGTTCTCCTGCAAATTGCCTCACAGATAGTACCCACAGTGTGATTGCAGTGGATTACATGCCTGTCAACTACAACAGTGCCACCGAAGTCAGAAAGTACTTTGATGTGTTACATCTCCTGATTGAGTGTGTGTTATCCAGCAAGTAAAAGGACATGGCACCCTGTTCCATCCCCTCAGTAGTCCACTCAATGTGTACAGTGGCCCTTTTGCCATGTTCCCCACTGGATGCCTGCTACAACTGTACAGTCTGCAATTGTATCCCACAAAGGGAATACCATGCCTTAAACACATGCCCTTTATGGACAGACGCCAATAACACCAATGAATCCCCGCATTATACTGTGTATGTAGCTGTAATAACTACCTCAATTACATAGCCAGGTCACACCAAATGAGCTCAGGAATGCTACTTCTGAAGATACCAGTCTGTCCACACAACATGCCCCAGAGACCTCAAGCACACTTCCACACTTCAAAGAACATGCATGTGGGACACGTGCACAACCCAGACACTGTCCATGTTATGGAATATAAATCACATACATGTGAAGCAGTGCACATCACTGGCCACCAACAATAGAAATTTGGATGAGTGGATGGGGAATACAATACCCACCCCTGGGGACCATTCCAGTGACTATACTCCTGAGCCATACCTGGGACTATTTTCATGTGGCCTGATGCCAGGGTATTCCCTTGGGCTAGCCTTGTAGAGCTTTCAGGCCCATTCACCTACTACACACCTATGAAGCAATGAACCAATGGATCTCAGTGCTGGCAACTGTGTGTGTGTGTGTGTGTGTGTGTGTGTGTGTGTGTGTGTGTGTGTGTGTGTGTGTGTGTGTGTGTGTGTGTGTGAATAGTAATCTCAGAGTGCTTGTTTGATGAATATCCCCTGTGGCTGTGGTTATTAGCAATCGTAGGTGTGTCCAAACCACAGCACTTACCATTCTCCATTCTACAACAGATGCTGTAAATCAACATATATCTATGTACAGCCCTTAGCCCTACAATCTGTGAGGCATATGTGTTACAGACCGGGAATTTCCATGCACATACTGTGCCATGCCTATGACATAGTGGATGTGTTACCACACTGCCATACCCTGTGGTCTTCCTGCAAGGTCACATCCTGAAGACACAAATGGGATACAGCATGTGAGAACACATTCAGTCAGCACTTCACATGTGGGGGGAGAGAGGGGTAAAGCTGGCACTGAATGTGTTGCCAAGACTGTAGCCAATATCTGTTGTCTCAGGATAGGTATTAGCATTGTGCAGTAACTCACAGCGCTTGTGTTTAATGCTGTGGAGGTTGCTGATGTAACTATTAAAGGCTGTTGTGACTGTCATAAGTGTCTGCTGCATGTCTGCCATCATAGATGCCTGTAGGGGATTCCATGAGGGATCCAAAGTTGTGTTTGAGGCTAATATGGGAGTTCAACAGTCATGGGACACCACCTGTCTCTGCAACAGTGTCCTCCTTCTGATGTACACTTTAGTAATGACAGGGGACCATCACATTGTCTCCCAGTGTTTGAAGGACTGTGTCTGGGTTCTTTTGGCTCTAACTAGTACCATGCATTCATGTACCTGTTTGTACAGTGCCTGTGTGTATGATTCCACAGTCATGCAGCTATTTCCCATTGCCATGGGTGCAGTGAAGACATCCACACCTGTTTTCATGGCTGCATAGTCAGCCTTGGAGAGGTTTTGCAATGTGGCTACCTTTGTGGGGGGGTGTGGCTGACATGTTGAGTTCCATGTTGATTACAGCCTGTGTGAATCTCACCATGTAGGGACTGACATCTGTGAATGAGCAACGGTCCCATAGTTAAGTGGTCAACACAGGATAAGGTTTTTGCATCCTTTATCTGGGGTCAGTATGAGCTGGTCCAGGGCAATGGAAATGATGACTCCTAGAAGTATTGGGCCACTGTACTGGCACTTGGCTGCTTTCTCCAGGTGATGGAGTGGTAGTTGAAGACTCATTCTATGTCAGTGTTGCATTGGACAATCATAGATGGCAGGGTGTTGAGGAATGTATATTGATAGTCTAGGGACATAGATGTGGACCCATAGCAAACTATAGTCTTGATTGCAATATTACCCCAAGGCAGTTGTACTAGAAGTATCCCCAATGTATTATGATGGAATACGTTCCTAGCCATAATGAATATGGAGACAACACCACTTGTGGAGATGTGGTGTGGTCCATGTTTGGGGGATGACAGCTGTGGAAGGCATCATAGCCTGATACTGCAGGTCTGCTGTCTGTTGCTGTGAACCATCCCTCCATTACAGCAAACATGTATCATCCACTCCAATGACTGCTATGAGTGACTGCATCCTGACAGATGTCTACTGTTGAGCTGTATGACCCTCAGATTGCATACATGTGTAGCTGTTATGGTGATAATAACATTAAGAACACTGCCTAATAAGGCATATAGGGGTGGCAAGACATTTAGCCAGTACCTGGAAACCCAGCAGTGACAGATGTAGGACACCTGTGGCAAGTCATTGGGTTCTGTCAATCATGCCATCCCAAACAGAGTGGTACTGTATCCCCTGAGAATGACACATAACATGTAAGCCAATGTTGCCGTCAATCATCAGCTGATAGTACCGCAGCATCATTCTGAATGACAGCAGTACACTCCCCAGGGCTACTGTCACACCTGCCTGGACCACATAATCAGATAGTTCAACCATGTCTCTTGTCATGTAGTCCAGGGAGGTGTGTCCCAAGTCATTCACACCTACATGGATACAGAGTGATACTCGTAGTTGTTGTGGAGTGCCATGACTGGCTATGTCATGTGTTGGATGCTGGCATGTGATAGATATTTGGCTGTCACCTGCTCCATATTCAACTTAGTGAGTGGGATATGTGTGTACCTCAGTATTGAGTTACCCATGATCACTGTATTGTGCAAGGTGGTTAGCCTTAGGAGCTTAGGTTGATGGGCACACTGTGTAGGTTAAATATGTGTCCCTTGGCATGTGCCATGTCTCGGTGTCTGAGTGGGTGTCTGTCTTGCTGGTCTGTGCTGTTTGGGTAAATGTCCATTGAGTGCCTCTGAGAAGGGGGTGTATGTGGCTTTTCACTGTATGTCAATGGCTGTCAAAGTGGGTGTCATGGTGAGCTACGGGTTCCACATGGTGTGGTGCAGGTGTTGATCTTATACTCTTGACCTGCTAGTCCAGTCTTTGCTGGAGAGTGCATATGTCCACATTGGGTGATATATGGGTAACCATCACAGGTCTGAGTATTTGGTGTTTAGAGGGGATGGTTCTCTGTGTACCTGAGAAAGTTGCAACAGTGTCTTGGAATGGAAAGTGCTCCAGGTTAATGGGTGAAAGCACAGATAACTGCCCCGTCAAACAAGCCAGGAGGGTTGGACATAACTAGTAAGTACTGGGGCTACATCTGTGATGAAAGAGTACTGCTGATGGCCCCCAGGTGTGCCACACTTCTTGATACAATAACCTGGTGAAGTGCCAGGCCATAATGCTAGTTGAAGTGCAAGACAGGAAGTAGTAGCATGATGTATGGGTGGAACAGAAGGCAAACTGTCTGCCACCTGTAATACTTTACCATAGCTGTGCAGTTATCAGCAGCTATGGCCATGTGAAAGTTAGTAACCTCTGTAGCACATGTGACAACTGTGTAACACTATAGTAGACATACCTAGATAGGCAGGAGTTCTAATTACAATACTGGCAAGTGTTTGTGTGTATGTGTGTGTGTGAATCATCTACTGCTTGGCTTATAACATTTTAGACCTGTGTACTACCCTTTACACTTCCCTTCACTCCAATTTAGTAGTCCTGTTGATGTCATCCAACTTAGAAGTACCTTTGGAATAAGTAGAAATGTATAAACTCTGTGGCGTGTCTGATAACTGTATAGCACTATAGTAGGAATACCTAGATAGGCAGGAGTTCTGATCCCAATACTGGCAAGTGTGTGTGTGTGTGTGTGTGTGTGTGTGTGTGTGTGTGTGTGTGTGTGTGTGTGTGTGTGTGTGTGTGTGTGTGTGTGAATCTCATTTTGTCTGGCTTATACCATTTTTGATCTGTGTACTACCCTTTACACTTCCCCTCACTCCAATTTAGTAGTCCTGTTGATGTTATCCACCACAGAAGTACCTTTGAAAGAGGAGGAAATGTATAAACTCTGTGGCGCATCTGATAACTGCATAGTACTATAGCAGGAATACCTAGATAGACAGGAGTTCTAATCCTAATGGTGGCAACTGTGTGTGTCTGTGAGGATCATATCTTGTGTGGCTTATACCATTTTGATGTGTATACCATACACTGCAGGTGACCACCTCCCACTGCCATTACTTTATATAGTGTGGTAACAGCATCTGCCTTACATGCAGCAGGTTAAACCATTGTACAGCCCTCTGTACAGATGTGTCTGGAATATCCATATGTTTTCAACCTATAAATGGTTGGAAGTGGTCTGTGTCCCTTAACAATGCCCATGTATGTGATACAATAGACAAATAGGCCACAGTGAGTGTACTGACACATATGGAAGCATGAGGTATTATACCTGAAAGAAACATCATGCTGATATGACCTCTGCTGACCTCAATGTTGCCAGCCTTGTAGGTGAAATACATGAGTCCAGAAGCTTGGTTTTACAAGTGAACTGTTCCTGTTATGGGTCACATTAAAGGCTGGAAGAGGTGTGTACTGTCATACTGTGGTCCTAATTAATATGTAACAGGAACACCTTGCATCTTAAGAGGGGCATGTACACAATTTATATCCACTGTGTACCACTAATGTCTCATGCATGACTCTCCCTTAGTCCATTTGTCCTGCCCATTTTGCTGGCCTCTGTCCGGATGTCTTGGCACTGACAAGTTGTGAGATATGCCACAGGAATGTTGAATTCATGTTAGATAGGCCCCAGTAGTGACCACTGTGATGCAATACAATTAACCCAAGCACAAGTGAACATGCAAAACAAGCAATATAGCTATTACATAAAGCAATATAGCCATTACTGATGGTTGTGTGCATGGAAAATTACATGAGCTTCACATGGCTGGGGTATTGCCGGGCAACAACAGAACAATGTCATACAAACCAGCTTCAGGCTGCTGTCCCATATTCAGACCAGAGGGTCCTAGGTAGTTGTGAGAGGGAATTATTGTCAGCAGACTCACATGTGGCCTTGGTACAGGATGGATGCAGCACATCTGCACATCTACAGTACTAACCACAATAATACACAATGTCCTGTCCTCACCATAGATGTGCACCTCTGTGCATTAGAAAACCCCATCCACAACTGCAATTGGACCTGACACATGCATGCAGATACAATACAGACACATGTATGTCTGGCACATTAGTGTACTAATCCCCACTGGAACTTACCTACACGCTTCTTGTCCAGTGTGTGTGTGTATGTGTGTGTGTGTGTGTGTGTGTGTGTGTGTGTGTGTGTGTGTGTGTGTGTGTGTGTGTGTGTGTGTGTGTGTGTGTGCAAGCCACCTCCACAATGCTTCCCTCAGCATCCTGGCTTGTGTGTTGGGCATCTGCCCCACATTTGGTGAGGAGCTCCTTGGTGGGTGTCAGTGGAAGCTGGATGGCTGGGCCCCCTCCTGTGGCTAGCCAGTCCCTCGCTACAGAAGCAGCCCATTGATGGGCATGGCAGATGATGTCGGTGGCCCGATGCTGCACACGCTCATAGGTTCTGCTGTGCAGGCCAGCATCATTTACCCTGTGGACCACACTGTTCCACAGGGCGGTCTTCTCCCACACATCTTCTGCTCTCTGTCCAAATAACAGGGCATAATGTCCAAACACATATTGGGTGATGATGTCAGTTTCCCCAGCAGAGAATGCTTGTAGGCGAGCACTCTGCATGTTACCCGGAAGGCATAAACAGAAAAAGGGCACAGGACCGCAATATGGTTGTCAAAATGCACATCAACAGTGGTTATTACTTGCAAATAATCCACACTGCACCAAAATCCTCCAAGCTATCATGTCTATAGCAGCTGTATTACATGCCTGTCCCTGAGCTATCTTATTCCCTCCATGTTGGACACTTGATTGCATAATCCTCTAATCTCCATTCATTTCTGTGCAGAGGGTTGGCAGTGGGCATATTCCATGTGGATGGTGTGTGGATGGTGGTAGGTCTGTGTTTGACTGTGTGAGTGATGGAGCTGTGAGCATGTCTGAGTTCATGTAGGAGGCAGACAGTGATGTTATTATGCCCCATGGAGATATGCTGCTGTTGCCACCAGTAGGCAATATGTACATGCTCGCCATTGCTGAGAGGAGGAGGAGTGTGGTTGATGTGTATATACCCCTGTACAACTGGGGTGGACAAGCTGGTGATGTTCCCACCTAACCTGTGTGATGCAGGTTGCCTATATCCATGGCATGTGTGTATGAAGTGTTCTTTACCCCCAGTACAGGGTGAATTGTGTTGTTTCCTCTGAGACTTGCAACATATGTGGAGACACAGTTGCAATTGTCCTTGGTGGTGTGGATTTGTATGATTTATAGTCATAGTCAGCCTTACAGGAAGTCACCTGTGAACTTACATGCTTGCTCAGATATAGGTGGACTTGCTTCCAAGTTGTTACCTGCACCTTTGAGTTCCTGTACAGCCAATGGAGCAACCTATTATGTGGTTTTCGTATTGCTGATGTCCACCAAAGGGGATTACTCTTCCTTGGTGGAGGCTGGATATACAGGTCAGGTACTGCTGTGTCCATATAGCTACAGTGGATATAAGGGGTACACACCCCTGATACACAGCCTGGTATTTGTGCAATTGGAACATGGCATCCCAATAACTCATTTCATAACAATTCCCACTTGTAGTGTGACTTATAGCCTGTACAATTCAATTGAAAACATAACAATCTGGTCTGTGAAAACATATGGAAATAATACTCAGTCCAATAAGCCAGTTGAATGAGTGTGCACACCCTTAAACTGATATGTTGTGTATGCACCTGTTGAGATGGTTACAGTATTCATCCGTCTTGGTCTGGACTCTAACATCATGGCACATCTTCACTTGGCCATAGTTGCTCACCTTCCTAGAAACACCTTTGATTGTATTTCAGTGGAATTGTACAGGTTAGGGGTCAGAATTCTGTGGTCTGATTATCATACAACACACATACCTGGCATTCCAACAGGGGTATGTACACTTGTGATATCCATTGTATATAGGTGTTGATATAGCTGGTAGTGGTAGGTATGTACAGAGAGTCATAACACAGGTAGACACTTTTCTGATTAATACTTGATAATCATGCCTACTCTAGTACCCATATCAGTGTCAGGGCAATGCAACCACCAGTAGCTGTACACATATATATCTGTTGTATGCACTGACACTGATATTACACACTTGCAACATGCACAACCTATTTATCTGACTGCTTGAAACTCATGTGATTAGTTCTGTGCCTTCCAGCTGAACATATGCATACATACATGTGCTCAGGGGATACCTGGTATACATTTCTGTTGTATGTTAGTATGGCATACTGTATTCACAGTCTTGCTTCTCAATCATACTTCTCAACTTGTTACAGCAGTATGGCTGGACAATGACACACATAAATGTGTGTCAAAATGAACATCAGTGTTGATGCTGTATTAATATAGCTGCACCACACATTAGTACTTTAATTGCACAGTATGGTTTGAAATCACTGTGATAAACTGGAAGATGTCTAACAGTCATAAGTAGGCTATTATGTTACAATGTCATTGTTCACAGACCTGCCAATGCTTCGGCTGACATCACACAGGTATATGTGTATGTGACTACAGATATCAGTCACAAATGTGCTTATTGTCCAGCAGAACACTGTACAGTTGAATGTTATTAATTCAATATATCACATGCAGTTCAACACACATGTCTGCAACATACTTTAATATGCACATGCCCTCTATAGGTCTCTGAGCTTTACAAGGCAAACATGTGTCATACTCAGAATCACAGGTAACATGGATATGGAAAACATCCCATTAACTGGCCTAGCAGTGGCACAGTCACAACTGTTTGACAGACACCCCTGCGGTTGTCATATATGAGCTGTCCTTTCCCAGGGTGAGTCAGGCTCCTGAGCTGTGATTCTACCTCACATCCTCTCAGAACATCAGATCTGGACAATGCCTAAAATGATGGGGGGATAAATAGGGGACAGACTTTAAATATTCCTGTTGCAAACATAGGAAGTTCGTAGAATGATACATTTTGCATTACAGTGAATATTCTTAAGGATGTGGAGTCTTAAACTCAAGTGTTTGTCATTACTTGATGACTTCAATCCTCGGCTATTTGCCAGAAATGTACAGATTTCAGGAGGAACAGACAAAAATATATGATGGTAAAATGTGGACATTCTGTAAAGATCTGTACAGTTGAGAGGTATGTCTGTGATATCTCCCACTGCAGAGAGGGCCAGTTGCTATGGCCATAGCAGCTGTTTAGCAGGACATTAGTACGGCATGTCTTGTTGGGACATATATTCTTCCAAATCATATTTCCCATTATTACAGACCAAGTACTACATTCAATTACTTGCTCTCATGTTCCACTTACCTTTTTTTCTTTCTTCTCTTTTCCACTTTATGATTCATTTGTTATTTCTCTCTCTCTCTCTCTCTCTCTCTCTGTGCACTACAGGGATAGAGCTGGTTTGAATAGGTGGCACCATGGCTTATGTAGGTGATACTCATGACCAGGTGATGGCCTGTGCACCTATTGGGGTTCCCCACTTGCTAATTGCATGCAGAGCAGATGTGTAATTCTTCCAATAGCCAATGTCATGGCAACACACTCCTATAAATGAGTACTCCATGTTGGTGTTGGCCCTTTCCCTTACTTGTGAGGAAGACATCCTGGAGTTGTGTGAGCTGCTACCTATTACAACAAGACTTGTGGAGACAAGCCAACTAAATGGTGGAGAAGGTTCAAGACTTATAGCAGAATGTGAGTATTGCTGTTATATGTTTGGAATACTGATAGTTTAACAGAGTTTGTCTGCACATGGTACTTCTGCAGGGGTTTCAGTCTAACAAAGTTCTATCTCTGCATAGCTCCCAACTGTAGGGTCATCCACATAATCTCCACAGGTTAGCCTGTTATGTATGGGCTGTTACCCAGACAGGTGTAGTCCTTGGCAAAGCAGTAGCATACTCTGGTGATTGCATTATGTAGATGGTAGCATCCATTGTTTTTTCTGACTTTATATCACTCAGAAAAGATATGTCACAACAAATCGTGTAACACCAGCTACTTTCTCAGTGTATAACAGCAATATTTCAAGTATGACCGTGTATTTGGGCTTCTGTCCACCAATTATATCAGGCTTTGTCCAGATGTCATGCAGTAGTAGGTTGAGAGGTATACTGGTCTATCATTATTTAGTGCTGTAATTCCTGTTGAGGGGAATGGCTGGGAAACAAGTTGAAGTCTGTACATTCAAGATGTTGGTGTATACAGAATGATCATAGATGCCCTTGTAACATATTTTATGTGGGGGACAGTAACACATGTTTTAAACTTAGGCTGTTAGAACATGTGAGACATATTACAAATAAGAAATATGACAGTTCTATAGCCATACAGTTTCATAAATCTCACCATGGGGACAGTAGTGGGTCACAAGGAACTGTTTTTGAAAAAGTCTGTTTCTCAGTTTGATGAAACATTCATAAAAGGACAATTGTTATGTATAGAATCTCAATGTATTAATATTAACTGTGATACCTTATCCTGTAGGGAGTTAAATGAGGAGTGTAATTGGAGGTTGTGTATTCAATTACGTAATTAGGTGTTAATTGCTTCTTATGATTAAGGCATGTATTTCTGGTAATGTTTTACTCTTTGAAGGCTTTGGCCAAGACATTAGAGTATAATAAACATGTGTGAATTACTGGCTGGTTGTATTTTTCTTTGTTATGTTCAGACATTTTATTTGTTTTGCTAAGAGGTTGTTGTATGTCTGACCATTGTGTATGCCCTATCATAATTTTGTAGCAGTGTACTGTTCACTTATTTATTTGGACTGTGGGAAGGGGCAGATGTGAGTGTCATGGTTGCTTATGTATCTAACTGTGCATGCTGCCACAGTTGCGGGTGGTCTATGAGCAGCATATATTTGTATGGGCATTTTGGGACACACACACACACACACACATATATATATATATATATATATATATATATATATATATATATATATATATATATATATATATATATATATATGTGTGTGTATATATATATTTTTTTATTTTACATTTGTTTACCATTCAGCTGAGACCTGGGGAGAAATTTTCCAGAACAATTGCTAACATACTACACATAAAATATTTACACATTCAGTTATAAAAATATAGCAGACAATAACATATGATTGCATAAGATATTTCCATAAGCATAGAGATTTAGACATACAATTAAAAGTATAGCAGGTGGTAACATGATGGTTGTTCATACAGTATGTTTAGTAGAGATAATTTTGAAAATGTACTGAAGATAAGACAAGAAAGGAAAACTAAAAAAGGAGGAGAATATAGACAAGTTCATATGCGGTGCATTGACATTTTAAGGGAAAGCTTTTCAACTTAGTCTATGGGAGAGTTAGTGGGTATAGATGGGACAGTGGGGAGTAGGCGACAGTGAGTTGGTAAGTAACAAGTGATAATATATAGTGCATCTGTGGTAGTTTTAAAAAGGTTGGATAGTGGGTAGAGGAAAGGAGTTAGAATATGTCAGCCAGGTGTTAGGCAGTTACAAGTAATGTGTGATAATATATAGTGCATCTATGGGAGTTTTAAAGAGGAAGTTGGAATGAATGAACTAAAGAACTTGAAGTCTGTCGTTATTAAACAGGCAGATAAAGGTGGAGGTATTGTTATTTTAGATAAGCAGTTGTATGTACAACAAATGTATAAGTTACTGCTTAATAATGATACATACAGAGGAATCTCAAAAGTTACAGTGAATGCCATCATTGATAAAGTGTCTTTTTTGATTTTTGACTTATTAATTACTGATTTAATAGATGAACCACTGTTTAAATACTTTAATGTCTTGAATCCAACTATTCCTAAGATTTATGGTTTACCAAAGGTTCATAAAGACAGAAGTCTGCCACCAATGCGTCCCATAGTCTCAGGCACTGGTTGGTGTACAGAACCACTGTTTATTTATGTTGAAAGTACACTGCATGTGCTCTTAGACAAATGTGAAAATATTTTAAGAGACACCAAAATGTTTCTAGAGAAATTACATACTAGAATTGAAAGTTTATCAGATATTAATGACTTTGCTCTTGTTACTATGGATATAGAGTCATTGTTTACAAGTATCCCGAATACATGGGGCATTAATATGATTAGAAATTTTCTTACAAGAAATAATTGCTTCACCAATGAAAAGTACAACTTATATGCAGTTTGTTAGAGATTATTCTGGAAAATAATGTTGTATATTTTGAAGAACAATTCTTTCTGCAACAGATCGGCGTTGCCATGGGCACACCATGTGCAAATAGTTATGCTAATCTATCTCTTACATTCTGGGAACAAACACATGTCTTTTCTGATAAGAATCCATTTATTAGTCAGCTTTTATGGTATACACGTTTTGTGGATGATGTTTTTATTATGGAAAGGCAATATATCTGAGCTTATATTATTTATTAACTATTTGCATACAACTACTGATTTTTTGAGATTCACATACAAATTTTCTACATCTGAGATTGATTTCTTAGATGTACATATAATCAAATCAGAATTGACAGGTTTTACCAGCAAAATTTTTCACAAACCCACGAAGAAAAATACATACCTTCACAAAACCAGTATGCATCCTAGACACATTCCAAGAAATGTGTTCAAGGGGCAGGTATACAGAACATTAAGATTACACAACAATGATAATGATGCAGTACTAGCTTTGAATAAATTGAAAACTGATTTTTTAAGAAGAGGATATCATATGGATGAAATAGATAGAACTATTTCTGATGCTTGGACACTCAGGGACTGTAAATGTAAAGCGTACTTTCAATCTTCTAATTCTATTACGTCAGATAGCAGTAATTTGAGAAATAATACACAAAATAATAGCATTAGAGCGGTTTTCAGTATGCTAGTAATGTTAATCAGTATACTAATATTATTAAACAACATTGGCACATTTTACATGAGATTCCTTGTTTACATTCTTTCATTGGTAATGCACCTAGTTTCAGTTTCAGAAATAATCTAACATTAAAACAACAATTGTGTAATAAAGACATCAAAAAAACTACTTATAATTCCAGACGCAAAGGTACTTTTCCTTGTAGGTCTTGTACTGCTTGTACACATATTCATAGTACTACACCATATATTCATCCTGTTAGAAATTTTACACTATACTCTCATTCATATGCAGACTGTAAAACCACAGATGTTATTTATTTTTGTTTCTGCCAAATATGTCATGCCTTCTATATAGGAAAAACAAATAGAAACTTAAAGGATAGAATATTGGAACACATAAGAGACATCAGAAATAACAAAACTACTAGTGCGCTTGCTCAACATGTTATAAACACTGACCCTTCACACTCTTTCAAGTTCTTTGTTTTACAACATATACATAGACATTTCAGGGGAGGAGATATAGAAAATTTCACAGAGAGCCGAGAACAAAGATGGATTATCAAGCTCAATGCTGATAGATATCCAGGCTTAAATGGTTGTACATCACTGGTTCCATTTCTTAAAGCTAGACGCCTTCAACACAATTGATTTTTTTGCATAAAATAAAAATATATATATACATATATTTCTTTTATTATTATATATTTTGTATTATGCATTCTTTTTATATATGTATTATATATATATATGCATTTTTATGAGATTATTTAATTGTTTTAAATTAGATATGCATAAATATGAATATACTATGCATTTTTATTTATTTTTATTTATATGCATTTTTTATATATATGCATTTTTAATGAGATTATTTAACTGTTTTAAATTAGATATGCATAAATATGAACATATTTTACATTTTTGTATATATATTTTATATTCATATGCGTATTTTATAATATTCTTGTCATATATGCCTTTAAATTTTCAAAAGTTGTATGATGTCACTAACTGGAAAAAATTTTTTGACTGAGAGTGATATAAAACAAGCAGTTGAACAGTTAATTCTTTGTCTAATGAAGCAAGGTTGCGAAAGCGCTCACCTCTCCTTTTTACTTTGTTTAAATAAAGACGTTATTGTGTGGTACCCGGTATAGTGTTTTCTCTCATATACTTCTCTTTTTATATACTGGGTTTTACCTTTATAGCCGTTTTGCTTTTCGTTTATAAGTTGGATAGTGGGTAGGGGAAAGGAGTTAGAATATGTCAGCCAGGTGCTAGGCAGTTACATGTAACATGTGATAATATATAGTGCATCTGTGGGAGTTTTAAAGAGGTTGGATAGTAGGTAGGGGAAAGGAGTTAGAATATGTCAGCCAGGTGCTAGGCAGTTACAAGTAATGTGTGATAATACATAGTGCATCTGTGGGAGTTTTAAAGAGGAGGTTGGATAGTGGGTAGGGGAAAGGAGTTAGAATATGTCAGCCAGGTGCTAGGCAGTTACAAGTAATGTGTAATAATATATAGTGCATCTGTGAGAGTTTTGAAGAGGAGGTTGGATAGTGGGTAGGGGAAAGGAGTTAGAATATGTCAGCCAGGTGCTAGGCAGTTACAAGTAATGTGTAATAATATATAGTGCATCTGTGAGAGTTTTGAAGAGGAGGTTGGATAGTGGGTAGGGGAAAGGAGTTAGAATATGCCAGCCAGGTGCTAGGCAGCTGTATATCCAGGAGTTGTTTAGGTGGGAAATAAGCTGCTTTTTGAAGATGGATTTGGAAGGTTGTAACCTGGTTTGTAGTGGTAGGGGGTTCCAAGTCTTGGCTATGTTGCTAAAATACGGGGAGTCACCAGAGCTGTAATGGCTTTTGTAGATTGCAGTTAGTGCCTTGTTCACAGTTATAAAAGTTCAACTAGAAAAGAAAAAGCAGCAAATGCACTGTGTGCAAAATTCCATCTCTGTGTCTTGGGAATTCACCTCTATTCAACACTCATAACAGTCCACAACACCTTCAATGAAACCAAGTAGAAGTGAACAAAAGTTTATTGTAATGCCAACAAACAAAGAATGAATGGTTAAGCACTTTCACTTGAATAAAACAAGCGGTTAACCATTCATTCTTTGTTTGTTGGCATTACAATAAACTTTTGTTCACTTCTACTTGGTTTCATTGAAGGTGTTGTGGACTGTTATGAGCGTTGAATAGAGGTAAATTCCCAAGACACAGAGATGGAATTTTGCACACAGTGCATTTGCTGCTTTTTCTTTTCTAGTTGAACTTTTATGGTTGCTGCACTGTTTGCTTCAGTTGAGTTCTGAGTTGTTAACAGTTATTGGAGTAGAGGATGATCAGGTCTTGTAAGGCTGGAGTTTTGTCAGACTGGTACAATATTTGGTGGGCTAGAAGAAGTTGGTTTAGAGCTAAGGTGTTAGGGAGTTCAAGCCAGGAAAGCTGTTTTAGGGCCTGATAGTGCTGGGTGTGGTAGGAAGAGTTTGTGGCAAAATTTGCTATTTTGTTGTAGCATACTAATATCATGTTTAAATCACTCTTTTTTAGATTACTTAGGACAGGAGAACCATACAGTAAGGTAGAGAGAAGATGGGTACGAGCTAGGGTAACTTTACTGTTGCTGGTTAGGATGTTTTTTGTTGATTTTGGTTATTGTATGAGCTATGTGTTTGTCAAATTTCATATTATTGTCAATAATGAACCCTAGTAATTTGATTTGTGTAATGGGGAGATAGGGGTATTATCTAATGCAGAAAGAGAGAATGGGGGAGTAGGTGCTGCTGCTTTGAAAGGATGAAAGAGCATAAGTTGGGTCTTTTTAGGATTTAGTATTAGCTGGAAGTTTGTTAGCCAGGTTTCAATGGGTGTAAAGGCTTCTTGGGTCTTGATTTGAAGTTGTTGGAGGGTAGGGACAGAGCAGATTAAGGTAGAGTCATCAGCATATGG
This sequence comes from Protopterus annectens, assembly GCF_019279795.1. Classification (NCBI taxonomy): domain Eukaryota; kingdom Metazoa; phylum Chordata; order Ceratodontiformes; family Protopteridae; genus Protopterus; species Protopterus annectens. The sequence goes on along the minus strand of NC_056744.1, from coordinate 467,421,167 downwards.
AACCAGGCTTGCTAGAGGGGTGACTTTGTGAAGATTATTTGTAAATATAGTGAAAAGTAGGGATCCTAGGATTGATCCTTGGGGTACTCCTAGTTTTACCAGAAGTAGGGGGATAGGGAGTTTTTCCACTAAACAGCTTGTTGGCATTGGGAGAGATAGTCCTGAAACCATAATGGAGTGGGGATAGTTAGTTTTAATTCTGAGAGTGATGCTATTAGTTTTGTATGGGAGACTGTATCAAACGCCTTTGATAAGTCAAGGAAAACTGCAGACACCAGTTGGTCGTTGTTGTGTTGCATATTTACTATGTTACTAAAATGGATGAATGCAGTGGTAGTGCTATGGATGGGGCGGAAACAATGCTGAGTTTTGGCAAGAAGATTGTTGGAGAGGAGATGTGTTAGGACCTGGGTGTGGATAAATTTATCCATTATTTTAGCCAGTGGGGAAAGTATAGCTATAGGATGATTGTTTTTTAGGTCAGTGGAGTTGCCCCCCTTTGTGAATTGGTATAATGTAGGAGACTTTCCAGAGAAATGGCACCTTTTGTTCTGAGATTGATCTGTTAATGATTATAGAAACTAGGTATGAAATGGCTTTGGCAGCTATTTGTAGGAATTTGGCAGGTAGTTTGTCTACTGCTAAGGTGGTGGGTTTAAGTTGGGTTAGATGTCTATAGATGGTGTAAGGTGGTACAGGTTGAAGGGTGAAGGAGTTGACATTATTTGATGGGTTAAATAGTATAGTGGGGGTTGAGGAGGATGGGTCTGTTGACAACTTTAATATAGAGTTGGTAAAGAACTCATTGAATTGGGTGGCTGCGTGTATAGATTTGGTGTCTATGTTTGGATGAGGAGATGGTGATTTACCTGGTTGGAGAATACTGTTTATAGCGGCCCAGAACTTTTGTAGGTTGGTATTATGCTTAGTATAAAAAACACAAGTTCAATCCCAGAGAGGTGGCAAAAATAAGACTTCCAAATGGCAATAAAAATAAAGTTTAATCACACAAGGTAAGCGCTTTCACAGTTGGTAACCACTTCATCAGACAAGTGTTTTTTATACTTGGTTATTTTTCTTGTTATTTGTCCCATATCTTGGTCATTGGTTGTTTGCTTGTTTGGTATTATGCTTAGTTTGAATTTCACTATATTATTTTTGTTTGTCTAGTCTGATTAGTTTTTTTACAGTGTTTCTCAGTTGTAAGAATGTTTGCCTATTAGGAGTAGTTTTGTTTTTGCGCCAGGTGTCCCATGCTTTGTCTCTTTGTTTCATAAGTTGCCTAGCACTCTTGGTAAGCCATGGGGCATAGATGGTTTTAGTGCGGATCTGTCTTGGTGGAGCAAGTTAGTTGAGAAGACCTAGGAAGATAGTGTTGAAATACTCAACTGCTTAATCTAAAGGAAGTGTTAAAAGAGGGGACCAGTTAAAGTGTTTAAGGTCTGTATTAAGGTCATCAGCCCTGAAGCTTTTAGTAAATCTGATGTGTTTAGGAGAGCTAGTTCTAGTGAGTTTAGTCTGGTATATGCTGAAGAAGGTTGGGAGGTGGTCGCTTAGAATGTCGAGTAGTGTACCAAAATCATGGGTGGAAGATGAGCAATTGATGAGAATCCAGTCTAGTATTGATTCTTATTTTGAGGTTTTATCTACCCTAGTAGGGGTTTGTATAAGTTGTGAGAATTCATAAGGATTAATACGATTTAAAGGGTGATTTAAGTGAGGTCGAAACAACATTGAAGTCAGCTAGTATAATGGTTTCATGGGAGAGGGTTTCTGATGTCCATTGGAGAAGAGATTCTAGGGTTATGATGTTATCTCCTGGAGGGATATATGATCCTAAGATATTTAGCTGTTTTTGTGTATTTAGTCTTACCTTAGCAAGTAGGATCTCTGCATTATTAAATGCAGGCATTTCTATGTTAAATAGTTCAACATTAATGTTGTTCTGATATAGGAGAGCGACTCCACCTTCTCTTTTAGCTGTACGGTCTTTTCATAGTATGCTATAACCAGGTGGAAGTACTTCTTCTTTTTAATGTGTGGTTAAAGCCACGTTTCTGTGAGGAAGATAATGTCAGGTATGTATAATGCTATGGTTGTAAGGAGCTCAGTGGTTTTGTTAAGGATGCTTATGTTATGATTTATTATTAGAATATTGGATTTACAATTAAGTAGGCTTGTATTGGTTACATGCTGATTCTGGTGATTTGTAGGAATTGTTAATGGACCTGGGTTGGGGTTGATATCACCATTGCATAGTAGGTGAGAGGCAATGTTTATTATGGTATGTAGGTATTTGGAGAAGGCTAAGTCACACTATGGATACCCTAGATTTGCTTTGATAATGCATAAGTTTGTAGGGGTGTTGGTCATAGGTGGTGTGGTCAAAGAGTAAGAGTGAGATGAGTAAGGGGTAGTTAATGAATGTTGGAAGTGAGGTTGAGGTGGGGTGACTTATGTTGGGAATTGTTGGACATGCTACACCTAAAGAAATCCAACTCCCTCCAAGCTACATGGTCTAGGGACCTAAACCTTGTCACCACAATAAACAGGACATGCTGGAGGGATAGCTTCCTGTCCCAAGGGACTTCCTATACTCTGGAACAAGCTACCCATCTATGTCAAGCAAAGTTCTTCATTAGCACTCTTCAAGAAAAATCTTGATGAATGTATGGGAAATAGGAACTACACCCCAGAGATTACTTCTGTGTCTCTGCTGGACAGTGGCACAGGAAAATAACTTTCTTGGGTGGCGTAAGCTATGATACCTTGCTGGCTAGGCTTACGTAGGCCCTTGGGCCGATAGCCTAGTACCTACCTATGAACCTATGAACCTATATATATATATATATATATATATATATATATATATATATATATATATATATATATATATATGGGATCCGGACACATGCTCGACTAGCATATGTCTGAATCACAAAACATCGAACACACATACACAAAAGCATTTAACATTGACAAGCGCTTCTGTGTATGTGTGCCTGTTTTGTAGATCGGACTACAGTGTGGGTAAGGGAAAATTCCCTTTTCCCCACTGTAGTGTGATCTCAGAGTGAGAATAATAAAGTAGGGGTGTGTGGGGGGTGCAGGGGGTGAAGCCCCCCTGCAGAAACAGATTTTTTTTGAGCTACACATACATGGAAGCACTTTTCGATGTTAAGCGCTTTCATGTATGTGTGTTCGATGTTTTGTGATTTGGACATATGCTAGTCGAGCATGTGTCCTAGACCCATATATATATATATATATATATATATCTATATATATATATATATATATATATATATATATACATGTATATATATATATATATATATATATATATATATATATATATATATATATATATATATATACACATACACCTCAGTATTTATTGGTAATATATCTATATATTGTTGTACACATATATGGATCTCCCTACATATCTCTCTTTCTCTCTCTATGTATGTTTCTATTCAGCTATATATATTTTTATAGATACCAATCCTTCCTAATTGCGCAGTGTCTCTTCCCTATTGTAAACTAGATGTAAAGAAGGGTATGTTTGAGAAAACATTCTAAAACCATGCAGCTGAGGTGGCTTACAGGTAAATTGCATTGGCTCTTGTGTGCAGGGTGCTGTGTTCAAGACCTGTAAGGGCTGTTTAATTTGTTGCTAGGCAGAACACGGACTGTAGATACAGAGTGATTAAGGCAGGTTTGAGCAGCTTTAAGTGTGTTTGTGTGGGTTTGCCTGACGGTAAGTGGTTCTAACATATGGTTAAACAAATAGGCACTTTCACCATGTAGGCTTGCTCACCAGTGGGAAAATCTGCTTAGCATTTACATTTAAGCAATGCTTGCACCTGCTAAGCATAGCTCATCCCTGGTCACCAGTCAGATAAAATAGCATGGTAATGACATCTTAAATAAGTGTATTTAATTCCCTGTACATAACATGCTTCTATGTGCTGTCATTACAGTAGCAAGGGGTGTGGGCGCACTGTATGGGACACGTGAGTATGCATGGTTAGTACCATAATATTTTCTCTTTGTATTTGTTTCATACATGGGTAGTATCCCAGGTTATATGGAGTCACACATGCATGTTACACCAGCTACAGTGCACTGGTTGACAAAAATAGTTTAACACATTTTATCATTACTTTAGTACTTTTAACAGTGCTTCTCCAAGTAAGAGTAGATTTAAGATTGCAGTACTGGAACCATACACCCCTGCATGCAAAGTTGGATTCTGAGTACTGACTATCTTGTTCTTAGTGTTTGAGCTGTATCTTTATATGTATCTCCTACTGGATATTGATCTGATATGTTGATTTTAACTGTAGACTACTATGTGTTTGGACATGTCATTGAGGACTGCTGTCATGTAGTAATTGCATACCTTTCAGTATCAGATGTCTGTCTTTCAAAACATTCATCCTAATGCATAACCTGTTGGCTATCTACTTTCTGTCTGTCCTCTGTACAGATGTGCAGATATCAGGTATTGCTATGGCCATACCACTATGCAGGTGCCCACATTGTATTGTGCTGTGGGCCTGGTCACTGCTGCTAGTTCCAACATAAGGGACATTCCTTAATGTGTGCCTTGCCCCTTTTCCTTGCCTGTGTGAGGGACATTACAGAGGTGGTAGCCTACAGATTCATATACAGTAGGTGGCAATGCATCACAGGACAGGACATATGGAGACAGCCAACCAACATGGGGGACATATCCCCAGAGTTCTGAAATGATTCTGTCATCCATGCTGTTATACACATGGTGGATTGATAAATTGAAAGGGTTTGTGTGGACATGTATTTAGTGTGTGACTTCATAACTCACAGTGATATGTCCCTGACATACCTCTTCACTGGCATACTGCCCACAGACTGGCCACATGTCTGCAGGTCATATTTTGTCTGTTCCCCAGACAGGTGGTGTCCTTGGTAAATCAGTTGTGGACTCTGGAGAATGCAGTCAGCAAATACTCACATCTATTGGTATTACCAACATCATATTCATCATAAAGGATGTTACAACAAACCCAGTGGCATCTGCAACTGTCTCAATGTATGACAGCAGTATGTCCAATCTACCCCTGTGTTTGTGCCTCAGTTCCCACCTAGTGATATAGGGATTGATGCCTAGCTTATTGGGTTTTACGTGATTCCTGCATGGTTTATAGGTTCATAGGTTCATAGGTTCATACTAGGCTATCTGCCCTAGGGCATTTATAAGCCTAGCCAGAATGTGTTTGGCTTTTGCCACCCATTTTAAATTTATTTTGCTATGCCCTTTTTCAAGGTTAGTATACTGTGCCTCTGTCTAACAGTGACACATAAGTGATACCCGGGGTAAACCTACGATCTCCCATCCACTCATCAAGATTCCTCTTGAAGAGAGTCAATGAGGGACTCTGCCTAACCTGGACTGGGATTTTATTCCAGAGTGAAGGGAGCCTCTGGGTTATGAATCTGTCCCTCCAGCATGTCCTATTTATTTCATTGCTGAGGTTCAAGTCTCTCGAGCGCGTAGCTCGATGGGATTTGGATTTTCTGAGATACAGCATGTCCATTAATTCCGGGTTGGACATGGTGTTATACGTCAGGCACAGATCGCCTCTGAACAGGCAGTATGCCACTGAGTAGAGCTGGAGTTTCTTTAACCGGGCAGCATATGGCATCTGTTTGAGCCCTTTGATCCTCTTGGTGAGGTACTTTTGGGGTCTTTCCAGTTGCTGCAGGTGTCTGGTAAGGTACATCCCAAAAGGGGCATTGTACTCAATTATGGGCCTGATGAGGGATGAGTAAAGAGGCATGATGACCTCCCCTGATCTAGATGTGAATCCCTTCATGATTAGGTGGGCTACGTGGTTGTCAAATGAGAGATTGCTATCAACTTGGGTCCCCAGGTCCCTAATTACTTCTTCTGTACTTAATGGATTACCACCTATGTGGTAATTTGTGGGCACTTTGTTTTTGCCAAAGGGGATGACTATACACTTTTTGGCATTTAGCTTGAGGCCATGGCTCTGGCACCAGTTGTCTGTTTCTATGAGGCCCTTTTGGAGGATGCTTGTGTCGGCTGGAGAGTCGATTATGGTGCCCAGTTTGCAGTCATCTGCGAACTTGGTCAGCCACAGTCCTTCCGTGTTGGCCTGTACCTCCGAGAAATATATACCGAACAAGAGAGGTCCCAGGACTGAGCCTTGTGGGACACCACTTGTAAGTATTTTGGAGTCTGACATGGCTCCAGCAATTCTAACCATGTGGGTTCTGTCCTTGAGCCAGTTTGCAATCCATCTAGTGACATAGGGGTTTATATTTAAGCTGGTGAGCTTATCTATAATGCCCGAGTGGGGTATTGTATCGAAGGCTTTTGCGAGGTCCAGGTAGGCTGTGTGGACCACCTTCCCCTCGTCAATGGCCTTGGTGACTGTTTCAAAGAAATCAACCAGGTTTAAGAGGCAGGATCTGCCCTTAACAAAGCCGAACTGGGTAGGATCCAGTGTCTGTAGGTCCCCAATATCTTTATTTATGAGGTCCATGATGATCCTTTCCATAGCTTTGCAGACCAAGCTAGTCAGGCTTATGGGGCAATAGTTCCAGGATCCGTTGAGGCACCACCTTTAGGGAGAGGGACCACTGTTGCTATATGCCACTCTTTGGGCACATATCCTGTAGTAAGGCTGAGATTGAACAGTAGTTTTATGTTTGGGTTTAGCTCTTCTTGGAGTTCATGTAGAACGCAGCCCGGGACACCGTCTGGTCCCATTGATGCTGTGTTTTTTGCTTTGGAAAGGGCGGCTCTTACCTGAGCATCTGAGATGTCAGGGGGGAAGCACTCTGCTGGGATAGATATTTGCCCTTTTGGTGGGGGGGGGGTTTGCGCTGAACCTGTCAGCTAGGATGTTGGCAATGTCTGTGGGTTCAGTGTATTTTTTGTCATTTTGGACTAATTCTGAGCATATCTGGGAATTACCGCCCAGGTTCCTAACATAACTAAAGAAAGCCTTGTGATTATCCTTAGTGTCCTGTGCAATTTTTCTCTCGAAGCTGGCCTTAGACAATTTTATGAGTGCCCGTAGTTTTTTGCTAATACTGTTCAGTGATGCCTTCCCTTTTGGGATTTTGCTCTATCATTTAGTAGCTTCCTCCTTCTATTGTATAGTTTGTTTATGGCTGGGGCCCACCAGACAGGACGCCTGCCTTTGGAGGATTGGGTCTTGGTTTTATTTGGGATCGCATGATCCATGCATTCCTGAAGGTGTTGATAGAATGCGTTTATAAAGGATTCTGCGGTCTGGGCCGTATTTTCCACAGGCCCGGGGGCTTTGAAGGATTCCACCTCGGTTTTGAGGAGTGTGAAATTTGCTTTAGAGAAGTTTTTCACTGTGGTTTTCTGGGCAGGGGGTGGGGTTGGGATGTGAATATCCAGTGAGATTAGTTTATGGTCTGATCTTACCAGTGAGGGATTCACTTCTGGTCTGGAGCATAGAGTCCCCATGTTGGTGATGATCAGGTCCAGTATGTTTTCTCCTCTTGTGGGAGTGGTAACAAGTTGTTCCATAGCATTTGAGTTTATAAATTCTAGGAACCTTTGGGCTAGGGTGTTGGAGCTAGAGTAATGCTCCCAGTCTATGTTTGGGTAGTTGAAGTCGCCCAATATAATGGTGTTTGGAGAGACCTTCATATTTTCCAGTGTTCTCAGGAAGGCCGAGTGTGGTTCCTGGGTTTGGGAGGGTGGTCTGTAGCAGGCTATAAACTGGAAGGCAGTTTTACCCACTGTTAGTTGCACATGGATAGTCTCTGATGCTTCGTGCTTTGCCACCAACCTGGAGGTGTGGATATCTTTGATGAATATCGATACTCCCCCTCCTTTTGTGGTTCGGTCCAAGTTTTGGGGCCGAAAAGCATGGTATGAGGTATAACCTGGTAGTGCTGGGGTGCTCTCGGGAGCCCTGAACCAGGTTTCTGTTACTGCACAGATATAGATGTTCTCCATGCTAAGGAGAGTTTTGAGTGCGTGCATCTTGAGGTTTAGACTTCTGGCATTGAGTAGCATTACTCTTAGTTTCTTATCCCTTGTGATACCTATGGAGGTGGGTTTGTCTTTTGAGCCTTGCCTAAAAAAGGCACTATGGGGGTAGCAAGAGCCTTTGCCAATATCTGAAAGCCCAGGGGTGACAGGTGCAAGCCGTCCCTAATGAAACATCGTGGCTTGTTGAGCATATCATCCCAAGATGACAGGCATTGGATCCCCTTTGAATGACACCAGTACTTAAGCCAATTGTTGAAATTGATCATCTTGTCTTCATATTGTGGCATCATTCTTGGTGAGGGTAAGATGCCACTTAAGGTCAGGGTCATACCGGCCTGGGCTACATGCTCAGAGAGCTCCTTTATGTCTCTTTTCATGTAGTCCAGGGAGGTATGTCTCAGGTCATTCACACCAGCATGGACAATGATTGAGTCATATTTGTACTTGCCTCGGAGTGACCTGAGTGCTTGTGTTATGTGGCGGATCCTAGCGCCCGACAGGCTGCTCACCATGACCCTCTCCTTGTTCAGCCTGGTGAGCAGGACGTCAGTGTGCCTGACGATAGAGTCACCTATTACAAGTGTATCAGGTGTGTTGTTTAGTCTTAAGGGCTGTGACTGTTCGGCACACTGGCTTTGTGAGATATGTGTTGCATGTGTTTTGTTTTGGGGTAGCGGTTGCTTGGGTGTCTGCTTTGAAGGTCTCTGCTGCTTAGGCAGATCTTTATTCAGAGCCTCTGAGTATGTTTTTGTGTGGTTATCTGTTTGGTTTGCTGTCGTGGTAGGTCTATGTGAGACTGGAATTGTAGTGAGTGTGGTTTCCTTCTCCTCCTGACTGGTTATGCCAGTACTGAGTTGAGAGAGCTTAGCCTCCAGTTTGGCTATATGGTTGCATCTCTCACATGTGTTGGAATTTGTTGGGAGGAGGAGAGGGTTGTCTGTGTACATGAGGCAGTTGTAACATTGCCTCAAGATTCCCAGATTCACCAGCTGGACCGGAGAGGAGATTGACAACTGACCTTTGGACATGCTAGAATAATATTGGGAATTCCTTAATAATTGAAAACAAGGGCCAGTGGGGAGTGAGGGTGTAGTGCTTTTAATTTTTAGTGCTGACTTATATAATTGCTTTAGTGAGCAAGTGCCAGGTAACTTAAGTGCAATGTGTTACAGGTAACTTAAATGCAAAAATGACAAACAGTAACTTTCTTTCAAGGGAAACAAGGAAATAAGTACAGCAAGCAATGCAGATATCACTAGGTATCCACAGAAGCGCTGAGAAGCTGCGTATTAGGTGGAATTAGCGTTCCAGGGAAATAACAAGCAAATAAACAACAAGCATATAAACAAAGCTAGATTCAGCAGGCCTGGATCTAGTCTATGCTACAGCAAACAAGGTGTACCAATTTCAGTAAGATACAGTTCAAATATTCAGGCACTATAAACCTTTAACCAGAAATTCCCAGCTGGTGTGCCTTCTGTGTGGAGTCTGCATGTCTTGCCTGTGGTCACATGGGTTTCCTCCAGGAGCTCTGGTTTCCTCCCACATCCCAAATGCATGCTGTAGGTGGATTGGACACTCTAAATTGGCCCTAGATGTGAGTGCGTGTGTGTGCCTTCTGTGGAAGGTAGGGCGCCGGGCTGGCAACTCGACACCGTAAAACTCCACTGCCAATCATGAACGGACAGCTGATCCGATGTGGCAACCCCTAACCGGGAAAAGCCGAAAGAATATATATATATATATATATATATATATATATATATATACATATATATATATATATATATATATACACACACACATACACACACACACATTATATACACATATATATATATATACACACACATACAAAAAATATATATATGTATGTATATACAGATATATATATATATATACACACACACACACACACACATATATATATATATATATATATATATATATATATACTTACATATTATATATATATATATATATATGTATCTATATATATATATGTATGTGTGCATATATGGTTCCCCTTCATATGATCGAATTTCTCTAAACTCGAAAGTCATAAACTCAAAACCAGAATCTTGAATTTAGAGAAACTCGAACACATGAAAGGGGCAAAAAAAAAAATTAACACCTTTCAAATGTTTTTGCAGGGGGGCTTTGACCCCTGCACCCCCCACACACCCCCCACTTAAATATACCTACTCCGAGTTTGCACTATAGTGAAGGAAATGGAAATCTCTCATTCCACGCTATACACTTAAGCGCAAAACGGAAGATTTTCCATTCCTCCGCTATAGTGCGATCACGGAACATTCACATTTAAACTGCTAGGCTACAGGGGACCTGGCCCCCTGCAATAAGGTAAGTTAACTTTTTATTTTTTTAAACCTAAGGCTCCCATTCACAATTTAGAGTGAATAGAAGTTCGAGATTCTGGTCTCGAGATTATGAATTTCGAGCTTCCATCCATTCGATCTTGTGAAGAGGAACCTATATATATATATATATATATATATATATATATATATATATATATATATATATATATATATATATCTATATATATCTATATATATGTATATAGATATCGATATATATATATATATATATATATATATATATATATATATATATATATGTGTGTGTGTATAAATATATATCTATATCTATATATATATATATATATATATATGCACACACATACACACACACACACACACACACACACACCCACATATATATATATATATATATATATATATATATATATATATATATACATACACACACACACACACACACACACACACACACACACACACACACATATATATATAAATAAACATATATATATATATATATATGTATATATATATATATATATATATATATATATATATATATATATATATATATATATATATATATATATATATATATATATATATATATATATATATATATATATCTACACACACACATACACAAACCCACTCTATAAGCACTTACACGAGTGCATGGATTGTGCTATCCCAAACAGAATCAAGACGCTATCCTCCAAAAAAAGGAAGTCAATCTGATGGTCCCCTGCCATAAACAAACTCTACAACAGAAGGAAGAAACTGTTGCAAAAGAAAGTAAAATCCCATGAGTGGAGGAGCTCCTTGGTCAGCCTCAGTAAGAATCTGAGATCCCTTACAAGATCCTCCAAAGCTAGCTACGAAAACAAAATTTCCACAGATTCTAAGGGAAACCACAAAGCATTCTATAGCTATGTCAAGAATCTCAGTGGCAACACCCAGATCTGCTCTGTTACAACACAACAGTACGAAAATTACAGAAACAACTGATATTGCCAACATCCTGGCAGATAGGTTCAATGCAAACTTTACCCCCCTCTCACCCCCTAAAGTGCCCATATCTATAGAGAAAGAATGCGGAGTCCCTGTAATCACATATATGCAGGAAAAAGCTGCACTTTCTAAAACCAAAAACACACCATCCATGGGACCGGATATCATCCCAGGCTGTGTTTTACATGAACTTCAGAATGAACTGCCTCCTCACCTAAGCATCATGCTCAATCATAGTTTCACATCAGGCTTTGTGGCCACTGAATGATGCACAGCAACTGTTATCCCACTCCACAAAGGGGGAGCCACCACTGATCCTGGGAACTATCGCCTTATTAGCCTGACGAGCCTGGTCTGCAAGGCCTTTGAATGTATCATCATGGAACTCATAAACAAAGACATTGCTGACCTCCAAACTCTGGACCCCACCCAGTTCGAGTTTGTGAAAGGCAGATCATGCCTTCTGAACCTGATCAACTTCTTTAAGGCAATCACCAAAGCCGTAGATGAGGTTAAGGTGGTTCACACAGCCTATCTTGTCCTCGTCAAGGCTTTTGACACCATCCCCCATTCTGGAATTATAGCTAAACTCACTATACTAGGTATAAACCCCTACATCACAAGATGGGTTGAAAACTGGCTCACTGACACAACCCACACTGTAAAAGTTGCAGACTCAAAATCTGACTTCAAACCAGTGACAAGTGGAGTACCGCAGGGTTCATTCCTGTGACCTCTCCTGTTTGGTATCTACTTCTTTGAAGTACAGGCTAACACAGAAGGCCTCTGGCTAATGAAGTTCGCAGATGACTGCAAACTAGGAGCCATAGTCGAGTCCTCAAATGATGTGGACATCCTACAGAAGAGCCTCACTGAGACAGATGCCTGGTGTCAGAGGCATGGTCTGAAGATCAATGCCAAAAAGTGCATTGTCATCCCCTTTGGTAAAAACTCTGTACCCATGAACTACCACATAAACGGCAGTCTACTTAATGCTGAATGCGTGATAAGAGACCTTGGGACCCAGGTGGACAGTAGTCTCTCCTTTGAGAATCACATCGCCACAGTAGTCAGGAAATCCTTCTATGTGGCACACCTCATCACAAATGGGTTCTCATCCAGGAAAAAAGAGGTCATTGTTCCCCTCTACTCGGCACTCATTAGACCCATTATAGAGTACAACGCCCCTTTTGGAATGTACCTCACAAGACATCTGCAGCAGCTAGAAAGGCCACAAAAGTACCTCACAAAAAGGGTTACTGGCCTCAAACAGATGCCCTACACTGACCATTTCAAAAAAATTCCAGCTTCACTCTGTAGCATATCGCCTACTCCGAGGAGATCTCTGCCTAACATATAAAGCTATGTTAAAGCTGGAGTTGTTGGACATGCTACACCTAAAGAAATCACAATTCCTCCAAGCTACACACTCTAGGGACCTAAACCTTGTCACCACAATAAACGGGACATACTGGAGAGACAGATTCCTGTCCCAGAGAATTCCTATACCCTGGAACAAGCTACCCATCTATGTCAAGCAAAGTTCTTCATTAGCACTCTTCAAGAAAAATTTTTATGAGTGGATGGGAAATAGGAAATACACCCCGGGGAACACTTCTGTGGCTCTGCTCGACAAGGGCACAGGAAATTAACTTTCTTGGGTGGCATAAGCCAGGAAACCTTGTTGGCTAGGCTTACTTAGGCCCTTGGGCCCATAGCCTAGTACCTACCTATGAACCTAAAAAAAGCAGTGGGGGAGTGGTTGATGCCCTTAGATATTCCCTGTCTAAGAGAAGCAGTTCAATTAAAAATGCTGTGTGCACTTTAACACACAGCAAGCAGAAACATCAGTTGAAACAAAACTGTTGCATGTCCTGCTGCTGCCATTACTGCCATTACAGGTCAACAAAAGATGAAACGGCTTTATTTCAACTGTCTGCTTTAGTGCAGATGCGATCTTAACAGTGCATTGGGGGTGAAGCACCCATCTAACTGTTGTTAGCGTCAGGTCTCACACTAGAGTAGCAGTGAACCAGGATGTAATTTAACCATTTTTTGAGCATAATCATGGTGCTCCATGCACAACAGCAGGCTTATACAGAAATTCTATAAAGCAAGGTAAATTAATGCTTAACAAAGAAAAAGCACAAGGTTTATATATATATATATATATATATATATATATATAGAGAGAGAGAGAGAGAGATAGAGAGAGAGAGACTGTAAATAGGATTAGGATATGTTTTATGATAAAATGTTAAGTTTTGAGTGATTTTTTTAGGTGTAAAAGGGTTATGTTGTCAAATGTGAAGACATAAGAGGGAAAATATGAATTCATTAAATAGTAGACAACAGTATAAATTATTTGGAGGATGACTATACAGCTAACTAAAAGTTTTATCATTTTAAAGTAATATTATGTATCACACCTTTATATGTATCCAAAAAATGTGAAGCAAGAATTTTCAAGCCAATTTTCTGGGGAATAAGAAACTGTTGTCCACATAAAGTAAAATGAATATATTATATACGGTTCTACTTCAAAACATTTGAAACTCATAACATCTAATGTCAAAACAGCGAGACCATAATATCAAAAATTCAAAACATGTAAAACTCATAACATCGAAAACTCAAACCACTGAAACTTTGCATTACAACATCGAAAACTACAAAGCACATATAAATAACATTGCCTCCACCTATAACAACACCAAATGAACAAACACACTTTTTACTACATTTCTGTAAGGGGGCAAGCCCCCCCTGAGCCCCCCACACCCCCCTGTAAATTTAGTATACCAACTTTAAGATCACACTGAAGTGGGAAAAAGTTAATTTGCTAACCCCTCTGTATCGCGATCACCATAAAGAATGTACACATAATGTCTAAATAATTTACCTGTATGACCTAAAAATACATACAGAGTGGCAAAATAAACATTATATTAATACTATAAATTCTTACATTATATAAATAACTATATAAATAAAAACTACAACATCTTAATAGTGATACCATAAGATTAACAGAATAAACTATAGCATTTACCTGTTTGATGATAAACTACTCAGTGTTATACATTTTCAGTGCTATGACATTCGATGTTATGAGTTTTAGATGTTTTGAATTTTCAGTGCTATGGTCTCACTGTTTTGAAATTAGATGTTTTGAGTTTTAGATGTTTTGAAGAAGAACCTTATATACATATGTGAATAATAAGGGTTTTGGAATAGTTAATACCATAGCTTTTTTCTGTTTAAAAAAGAAATTGAAGAGTACAGAAAAGGGAAATGGGTCTGTCTGATTAAAGATGAGTATGCTGGCAGCAAGCCAGACAAGAAAAAAAGAGAGGAAGGATGGTTTGTGTTTGTCAGAAAAAATAAGTATTTAAGATTAATTCTGCAAACATAAAATAAACAAAGTAAAGTGTTATATAAACATAGGGGCGAATTCAGTAAAGCCTACATGGAGTGCTTTTCTATGTAGGCTGAGTGGCATGGATCTAACATGGAAACCGGCAGCCGTGTGATCCAGTAAACAGAGTAGAGTGAACGAGCGTGCGGACATGGAAATGTCAGTGGCATTCAAATCACTTCATAAGCAGTTGAAATGCATGCAGATGAGGTTGTTTTGTGATCCAGTAAGCAGATAGGTATCTGTGCAGAAGCCATGTTTATATCAGAAGTGTACACGGAAAATATCCATGTACACAAATGTAAAAATGGAACAGGGGCTGTAGAAACCCAAAAAGATGGTCAGAAATGTCATTCTAGGCACAGATATGAGGAAAACAATGCCCTGTGAGTCCAAAAACTAATGCAAAATAATATAAAATAATATTTTTTTTCAAATACCCATATTACATTTGCAATGGCGTGCAGCAGCATGCAAACATGCCGTTATGCAAAAAAAATATTAAAATGATGAAAAATTAAAAATAAGCCATATGTGAGAATAATGCATTATAGTGCCCTGCATGCTGTATGTACAATGGCAGGTTTCAGTGGTTGCTAAGGAGGCAGGCTCTGGAATAGTGAAGTATCCAGGGTATGTGCAAGGATCTGTATGCAGATGAGCTGAGGTAACTGAATAGCAAAAAATTGGCCACTGTGTTTGCAGATAAAATCTGTGTAGCCTCAGAAGTGTGTTGGCATCAGTAGAACAGGTCGCTGACATAAAATGGGGTGTGTCACTATAATTTTAAGCAGATTGGAGCTAAGCAGCACCTGTTTGCTCGCCACTCGGCTTAGTTAAGCAGGTGGATGTGTCTAGTGCTGCTAAGTTTTGTTTAGCTGTGGGGCATGTGTTTTAGCTGGTTTAAGCTATGCTGAGTGTGCCCATGCATGGGTGTGTGTCCAGACTGCTGAGCAATGTTTACACTAGTACCACGGATTTGTCCGCCATGTCACAGTACTTAGCAGCCAAGGCAGTTTAAACAAAAGGAAATAACCTGGGAAAGCCAATCATGTATAAATGACTGATAAGCCCTGTTCCACAGACACTGGGCCACTCAGACCCCTCATTGGCATTCCTGGCAGCTGGAATGCATCATAGTCAGCCAATGACACAGGCTGCATCTGCAGCACACCACTATAAAGTATGCATACATCCTTCAATCTGATTTTTCCCACATACTCTGCAGCATTGGAGTACATACTTGGGAATTTTAACTGACAGAATGCTAGAGGCTGCTGCTGCTCTGTTACATCTGTATGTGCTAGAGCCTGAGGTCAGTGCTGGTGCTGATGCTGACAATATGCCTAGACTGAGAAGGAGAAGAGTTTTCAGGCCCAGGGTAACCTTCCAGGAACTACATAAACTGGAGAATGTAGAGCGCTACAGGGTGGACAGGGACATACTAAAAGAACTCACCAAACTCTGCTGCCCTCAACTCAGACCCAGAGCCAACAGAGGGGAACCCATACCAGTGGCAACAAAGTTATGTGTAGCCCTTAGAATACTAGCTACAGGTACATTTCAAAGACCAACTGGGGGCATGATGGGGGTCTCACAGGTATCTGCATCCAGGGTACTCCAGCAATTTCTGGCTACCATGCAAACCCATGCCAGTGAGCACATTTAGTTACCCCACACCCCTGAGGACAGGGCCAGCAGTATGCATTTCTTCTACCATGTAGCACACAACCGTGAGGTACTGGGTACCATAGACTGCACTCATGTACACATCAAAGCACTGCCCGGTTAGAAGGGTAGAGTCTATGTAAACCGCAAGGGGTATCACTCCATCAACTGCCAGGTCATGTGCAATGTCAAGAGCATTATCATGAGTATGTGTGCAGGCAGCCCTGGAAGTTATCCCAACTCCCATATCTGGCATGCATCACAGCTGTACTAGATGTTTGACAGGTGGGACATGCTGTACGACCATCTACTGGGGGATGCAGGCTATGCACTGGAACTGTGGATAATGACACCCTTCAGAAATGCACACACATAGCTACTGAAGAATGTCATAATGAGGCACATGTACAAACTAAGAAAATCATAGAGTGTGTGTTTGGGCTGCTCAAGAAATGGATCTGCTGCCTCGCTATATCTGCTGGAGCCCTGCAGTACTCGCCAGCCACATGTGCACAGATGTACACAGTATGTGGCATGCTGCACAATATGATCTTGTGGAAATAGATGCAGCAGGATCATTACAGAGGAGGGACACACAGCCACCCTACCAGTGCCAAGGTGCACACAGCCACAGGAGGATTTGGAGGAGGAACCCCCTGAGCCTGTCCCCGCAGGCAGATGTAGGCATGCCCAGTATGTCATGGCCTTGGCAAAGAGGCAAAGCATAGCACATGCATTGACAACCTAAAGTCCTAGGGACTGACACCTCACTCCAGCTCACATACATTGTAAAAAAAAGATGCCAGCTAAACCACACAACCTGTACCTTGTCATGTATTGGATGTGTACTCCGTGCATCAGAGTCAGCCCTGAAGCAGTGTTATCTCAACTGCTGCAGTCACAAGGTAAGTCACTCTTCTTTACAACAAATGTATGGGGTACTAGACCTATGGTAGCATATGTATGAATCTGCTGTATGTATGCAAGGGAATAGAGTGGGCTACTAAGATACCTACAGAGAACTTACAGCTATGTGGGACTACAGGAACTGTCTGTCCAATACTGGCTGCCCCATAATATGTAGTAGTCCACAAGGCAGCAAAACCCGCTGCACTATGTGAGGCAATTTCCAAACAGTGTGGTCATAGGACAGATGCATGATTGTCAATGCTATATTCCCCTACCTCCAACACAGCCATGTTCCCATAAAACTGCAGTAACAGTATGTTTGCAAGGTTATAGCAGCAGGCCACACAATCCCAGGGCTCTCCCAAACAGCCTGGCAACATGTTCTATTTCCTCAATATGCAGGGGTCAAAGTGTATGTCTGTCTGATATTGATAGTGTCAGGAATTAAATTTCACTTTCTGGTGGCTGATATGGCTTAGTGGGCTAAGTACATTAGCATGGTTGGCAGTGTTCATCGTTCAAAGCTGGCTGCATCTGCAATTTTGCATGTGAGGTACTCCTATGGTTGGAGTCCCACAGACTGTCAATATCTCACTATTTGTTACTGCAAGAAAGCTGAACAAAGCCAGAGACAATGGAGGAAAAAGTGACCACAGCTATGGACATTACACATGCTCTGAGTAACCTAGAAGGTGGATAGTATAACAGCAGGTTGTAATAAGTCAGAGTAGCAGCAGGATGTAAAGGCCATCACATAACTGTTTCAGTACCTACAAGTCAGTGGGCACCATGTAGTGCTATATTACCAAAAATACACAGCTGTCTGAGAAGCAGATCAGACATATGGGGTGGAATACTGGACATCCTGCTAAACATGTACAGTCAGAGGTGTGAAGTCTGTAGCCCTGTGTGTGCTGTTACACCATGTACCCCAGTCACAGCATACCTACAGCTACTTAGAGCAGGAAATATGGACACAGCCATGAACATGAGTAGGACAAAGGCCCACATATAAAGAGAAGGATTACCTAGTGGACAGATAAATGTAGAAAGTGCAGAGAATAACAGGTCGTGCAGTAGCATGGGTTCCCTGCTGTGTATGCAGTAAGTAGCTAAATGTCTCTCATCAGTTCCTAATGTTAATCTATAACGATTTGCCAGTGATGTACCTGAAAATCACTATGCTATGTAATACGTACAAGACATATGATGCAAACCCTGTACCATCTATTAAAATCTGTACACACCCTAGATATGACTCAGATATTATGTGCAGCTCACAGCCGGGGAATCCCTTGGACATAATATCAGTTAGATGCTGGACTGCTGAGTCAGGTGCAGCAGCCAATTGGCTGTAGCACACAAAATCCCGTACTGGAGTGCAGGTAGGTCTGGCCTGGAGTCACCTCGGAATTACTGACAGTCATACTAGGCATGCTCCTACACTTAGCTAATGTCGTCACATGTCTGCTGCCTCATCTGCCAAAAGAAGAAATGTGGATATATCTCTGTGCATACAGACAGCTATGTATATGTATTTGTCTCTCCCTATCCTCCTCAGACATGATTACCCTTATCTATCAGTATGTGGTACATATATGTATCTATATATCTATAGCTATATATATATATATATATATATATATATATATATATTTTTTTTTTTTTTTTTTTTTTTTATATAGCTAGATATATACAGGCAACAGCTATATAGCTATATATATATATATATATATATATATATATATATATATATATATATATATATATATATATATATATATATATATATAGCATATGTATCCACATAAAGGTGCAGAGTGATGTAGTGCTGCAGCCACTCATACACCAAATGTAACCGGTGGCATGTGCAACTCGTACTGTGAGCTATTGTGTGTAATAGTAGGTAAGTAGAAGTTCTAATCTGACATCAGCTGTGTGTGTGTGTGTGTGTGTGTGTGTGTGTGAGTGTGTGTGTGTGTGTGTGTGTGTGTGTGTGTGTGTGTGTGTGTGTGTGTGTGTGTATGTATATATGTATGTAGACATTACCCATACAGCAGTACATATATGCCCATCAAGCCTATGTCTGTGCAATGGTCAATCATTTTATAGCCCTGTGACTAACATACTCCACAACAGTGGCCTCCATGTCAACAGCTGCTGATGTCATCCACCTTAGCACTGGCAGACACTCTCGCAACAAATAAGCTCTGCGGTGGATGCGATAAGTACTCAGTGCTATAGTATATGCTACTAGATACGTAGGAGTTCTAATCTCAGAAAGAGCACCTTTGTGAGTGTGTGTAAGTATATCCCCTTGCAGCAGTGTGCCTGTCTCACCTATCTGTGTGCAATTTTTATACATTTTAAGGCCCTGTCAAACCCCCATTGGCCTCCTTTACAGGGTCTGCTCATGTCATCCTCCTTATACTCTCAAAACACATAAGCTCCATGGCACGTGAGATAAGTACTTAGTGCTATAGATAGGTAGGGGTCCTAATCTCAGAAAGGGCAACTCTCTGAGTGTGTGTGTGTGTGTGTGTGTGTGTGTGTGTGTGTGTGTGTGTGTGTGTGTGTGTGCATGTGTGCGTGTGTGTATGCGTGTGCAATGGTGATACATTTTAAGGCCCAGTGATGTGTGTGTGTGTGTGTGTGTGTGTGTGTGTGTGTGTGTGTGTGTGTGTGTGTGTGTGTGTGTGTGTGTGTGTGTGTGTGTGTTTATGTGTGTGAAATGGTTATATATTTTAAGGCCCTGTGACTACCTGCTGTGACTACCTGTTGCCCCTAAATAGCCCACATCTGCCTATGCATAAATGCTATCTGCCACCACCTATATTAGTAGGTACAGAACACCCAGGTGACACATTTCAAGGGTGGCATGCCTTGCACTGGGTATGCATGCAGGATTACTCTGTCAGCCCCATTTCCCCTGACACACTGTTCTACACTGACACACCTAGGTAACCATGCACATAAAAAGGCATACCTTGCTGATGTCATATTTCTGCTTTGCTACCATGCCATCTTGAGCTGCTGTATTTCTACCAAGTCTCCACAGTGTAGTCACGCAGACCCCTGCAACAGAAACATACAAATTTCTCAGAGACGCATGTCAGTCTGCAACACCTCTACCAATCTAACATCATGCAACAAAAGAACAAACACATATATATAATATATATATATATATTTATATATATATATATATATATATATATATATGTAAAGAACCCAAAAAGCAAACTTGTAAAAACTAAAATAAGTAAAAGAAAACCAAGTAAATATTGGCAGAAAAATGTTTTATTCAAAACATAAACTTGTTTAAAAAATCGTTAAGTGCCTTCATGGACAAGCCACTTCATCAGACCTTATACCAACCATACAAACAGCTATTTTAAATACTTTATACTAATAACAATCAACCAATAAAATCAAACTCTGTGTATCAAATGGCGCTCACTCATTTAAATGATCTCTTATTCTTCAATCTGGGTTTTAAAGAAACCCTATCATTTAAACCTCTTTCCTTATCTGTTTGTAGCCTCAAAATCCAAGTCAATTCCCTATCTTCAGTACGATTATTGGTATCCCCCATTCTACCTTCATCCTTCAATAAATCAATAACAAAAAACTTAAACGTGTGTGCAGTGCTTGTGCATATTACATGATGTGCTAAAGAATTATTAGTATCACCCTGCCGTATAGCTCTCATATGTTCTCCTATTCTTTCCATCAAAGTACGGTCAGTCTTGCCAACATAAAACTGTTGACAAGTTTGACATTGCGCTATGTAAACTAGATGATTGGACCTACAGGTGGCTCTAACCTTCAATTTATATTCTTTGCCTGTCCTCGGATGTATAAAAATATCATTGATATTAATATATCTACAAAAATTACAATTCATACAAGGGGTAGTTTCTACTCTCCTTCTACTATCCACTTCTCTTTTCCCATAACTTAACATTCTCTTTAATGTACTTCAGTTTTTAAATATGAATGTAGGCTCTGTACCTATACAGATATTGACCTCTTTGTCAGATCTCAGAATATGCCAATTTCTTTTGACAACATTACATATATCAACTACATTATTAGAATAGGGTACTACAATACCTAATGCCTTCCTAGTATAGTCATCACTACTAATATTATATTCTAAGTCTCTTCTAACAGAGGAATAATAGGGTGCAGCCACGTTACCCCTCAAAGTTAGGACATGATCAAGTAGGTCTTGTATTTCATTCACTTCTACTATAACCTCTCTCTAAAATTTCATTCATTAACATGTTTACTTGTTCCCAATAAATGGAGTCATCATTATTCAATCTTGATAGTCTCATAAATTGCCCCCTTATGATGTTCCTATAAACATGAGGAGGGTGTAGACTATTATGATGTAAAATATGATTCCTATGACATTCCTTTCTAAATCGCGATGTAACCAAACCTCTGTTGAAATCTTTAGAAATATAAATGTCAAGGAAATCCATCTCATGGGTAGATGCTTTCATAGAAAATCTAAGAAAGCCTGCCGTTCTATGTAAACATGCTACAAAATCTCTCAAACTGAGTCCCCTTTCCATAAAATAAAAATATCGTCAATGTCGATAAAACTCAATATGTGAGGTGAACTCATTATTACGTATTACATAAAGGGACTCCCAATGTGCCAATACAGCATTAGCATAACTGTTGGCACATGGGGTCCGCATGGCTACACCCTTCTTTTGCTTAAAATATTTCTTTGAAAACATAAACACATTATTCTCCAATATTGTTTCAACAAATAAACACAGCACATCCACTCTTGAAGGACTATAGGCACTATGACTTAATAGAAACGTCCTCATAAAATCTATACTGACGTTATTGGGAATCATCTTAAAAAGTGAAGAAATATCTATTGTTACAAACAGAAAATCTTCCGCAGTTATATTTATATTCCTGCTAATGTCATATAAATCTATAAGAAATTGTTTAGAATCTCTTAAAACAGTTAAATAGTTATTCAGCATGGGTCTCAATTGTTTCCTAACATAAACCGACATAATTCCGTTACCCCCCCCTCCGCCTGATACTATCGGCCTAAAAGGTGGACTTATAGAATCTTTATGAATCTTCAGTAAGGATTGAAAGGTGGGGATCAATGGTAATTCAACTAAGCAATATTTATAGACATCTTCAGTAATGTTATGACTCAATAAAGAGTCATATAACACATTATGGACATTCGTGATAATTTTAACTACATCATGATACATTATTACATCATATGTCTCAACATCCTGTAACATTTCAGTGACTGTAGACTCATAATACAGCATGTCCGTTATCACCACCGCCCCTCCTTTATCAGCTTGTTTAATGCAAATAGTTTTGTCACACTGTAGTACTAATAAAGCATATTTTTCTTCTACAGTTAAGTTAAAAAAATTCTTATTCTTATTTAAACATGGCATGGATTCATTATACAATTTGTCTAAATCATCTTCACAAGCTTGGCAAAACTCTTCCATAGTTGGATTCAAATTAGGGCAAAAAACACTAGGTTTTCTAATAAAATTAACAGGCTCAGCCTCTGAGAACATTAAACGTAACATCACATTTCGTGCAAATAATCTAATATCACAGATTACCTCTGATAAATCAGCAGAAAATACAGGTATAAATGACAAACCTCTTTGTAAAAGTTGTTGTTCAATGTCCGTTATATGTTTACAGGAAATGTTATAAATCATGTCTTGTCTTTTTCTCGATTCCACATCCTTTTGATTGTCGGACCTGTTGTCTGTTACTGTTCTCATCATCTCTTCCTCCCTCTGCTGCTGGAGTGGCTCCTCTTCATATTTCTTAAAGTTTTTATAGGGAAAGGAAGTTCCTGAAACACCGTTTTACCCGTTTTTTTGACCATTGAGATTTTCCTTCGGTCATACTACGTGTTGTACGACCGTTGAAGTTACAGCTCTGGAAGCTGTAGAGAATGCAGATGCATTCATCAATGGTGCCGCTTCATAATTAACTGATGCCAAAGTCTCTGATGTGTTCACTTCCGTCCTTTCCTTACTCGAAGCTTGTACATCATCATTTAAATTCTCTAATGGGCGTGTCACTTCAGGTTGAATATTCTTAACCAACTGCTCATTTGTAACATTTCCATTGTGCACACCAGTAGTTTCAGCCCATGCAAACACTTGGCCAGTTGAAAGGTCTAATAAGTCCCTTCTCAATTTTTTCATTTTTTGTTGTTTTAGACGAGACTCAAAAACTGCTGTGTTGTTACAAATCTTATCTAACCGCTGTTGCACTAAAGCCACCAGAAACTCATTAAACAGCTTTCTCTGATATTCCTGTGCAGAACTAATTAGAAAAAGTTCACGTGGTTTAAAATAATTTATAAGTAGCTCCATATATTTGAAGCTTGTATCTAAGTTGATCATCTGCCAGTCTTTCAAAAAAATCAGGAAATGTTGTCCCATATGTGGGCATGACAAGCACCCTTAACCCTCTCGGTACAACGCAACGGTGCAAGCATGTCTCAAAGTGTAGTCTCTGCCATTGATAACATTTAAGCTTAAGTAAAACATCTTCCAACTCTTTGCATAAGGCATCAAGCCTTTCACTGTCAATGTGCTGTACCTGTGTCCCAAGTTCTTCATGGGTAGAGTACTGGTAACATTAACCAGATGTAACTGCAGTACATGTTATTAAAGGCCTGTCTTGTCTGAGTATGCAGTAGTCTGCTTGTGTGTTGTGCATGGGATCAGAAATAAGATGTGGTATGTATAATGCAGTTGTGGCACCTCAGGTTGCAATTTTCAATGCACTTCAGTTAACCCCTCCAAAACTGAACATACAAGTATTGTACTCTGGCTGAGCATAACAGTTGTGCCTACAGCAAAATGGCAGCCCTTAACATTCTTAAGGTATATATGTGCCATATCAAAACAGTTTCACACTCACCAGCTACAGGATGTTGGACTCTGGCCACAACTGATGTGCCTATGGAAATGTGAGAGAGAGGCATTGTCAGCAAAAACAAATGTGGCATTGTTACAGGATAATATGTGCGTCTATCAACATGTACAGTAGGAAATGTGATACTGCCCACATTGTTGAAATTCTGAGTATGTGTGCCCAAGTGTGCATTACAAACAACCCCCGCAAATGCAGATTGACTTGATATGTGTGTACTGGTATGTAGAGACTGCCACAATGACTGATACAGTATTACAGTGATGAAAACAGGAGGCTTACCTGGACACTCCTCTGCTGTGGAAGTTGTGTCACTGATCTCCACGACATATGGGGTGATGGATGCTTGGAAGCTGATGGTTGATCCCAGGTTCACCAGGAATTACTCTTTGGCCGAGAGTGGTTGTTCTGCTGTGGGCCGTCCACTGGTAGCAGCATGGTCCCTGGCCACAACAGCAGCCCTTTGCCATGCAGCCTTTATCATGTCTGTCACCTGGTGTCGGACCTCCTCGTAGCTTCTTTCCTGTAGTCCTACTTAGTTTACTGATGCAATGAGGTCAGCCTATAGTGCAGCATGTTGCTCATGATTCTGGCGACTTCTGGACAGTACTATGTTGTGATGCAGTCTGAGGCCATCCAGGATCACATCATTTTCTGCAGCTGAAAACAGCGGGTTCCTCCATCTCTGCATCCTTTCTGAAAGACAAGCAGAACCAAGAGCCTAGTAACTGCCTATGATCCTATGAATACCGGTTATGCCCTGTGTGCTGTGATGGAGTGTGTTGTATGTCTCCACTCCCATCAGTGCCATCTACTGTGGTGTATCCCCTATCGGCAGCATCCCAGTACCATATCATGCAGCCACCATCCGACAAATAGGTTAGTGTTACTACAAGTATATGGGGACAGTCCAGCAACATCTGTGTGATGCAATGACAGACAGCACTGCAAACATGCTGTAGGGTATCTTCCCTGTAGGTGTCCAACTTCTGCAGTACACAGATATTTGTGAAATATATACATGTGCCTGATATATGTGGACCCTCTGCCAGAAAAATGTGAATGCCTGGCAAACAGTTGGGCAATACTTAATGGTTGTTCTCAGACTGTGAGGAATATGGCTGTCACACTCCAGAACCCTCAGAAAACAGTTATGGTACAGTAATATCTGGTACTGTATTCATTCCCTTACTTTGTATGATCAATATGTACACTCTGTTGCTGAGGTCAGGCCTGTGTCCCTCCACTACTACTGGCTATGACCTGAAGTCCTGCTGTAGGGGTTCACCAGGTATGCTAGCCATAGCTCCCAAGCAATGAGATACGAATGTTGACTACACACCTAGCCAGAGTACATCAGGGACAGTCAGGGACACCTGTACAATGTTTGAACTATTCCTGTGCGACAGTCACAGAATGAGAGGAGCTGAATGACAGTACACCATGTGCTATGCCAGCTGTGTCCACCATTACTTACTGTCACTATTGTCTAACGCACAATCCAGTGGCATTTGTACAGGAGCCGACCATTGTAAGAGGGACTCAAAGGCCAGAGCTGTGATCTATATCACAGCAGGCAGTGTTGAAAGGCATGCCTGTAGGTGCTGGACAGCTGACTATCACCAGCATGTCATTCCCAGAGATGTACCTCAGGCCTACTGTTGTAAATCCTATTCCCCATAACTGCATCCTCCCATCTACATCCCATTCAGTGGGGACATTTATAGTATTACATACCTGTTAGAGGAGTGCTGTACTCCTTTTTGTGCAGAAATACTGAAGAATAATGCTTCTGAAATCACAGTCTGTCTTGGAAAAGCAAGTCACAGACCTGTTTACCATAGGTAGCTGTTTGACGTTTGTAGTTAATGCTCATGAACAGGTGATTACCTGTGCAGCAATCTGTGGCTCAGACTTGCTAATTGCATCCAGAACAGCTAGGTTGCATTAGCCAATGGCATGACATGACAGTGCTATATTTAAGGCCTTCATGTAGGCCTTGGCCCCTTTCCTAGTGTGTGAGATGGACATTATCGAGGTGTGAAGGCTACAGCATTGCAGACGGTAGGTAAAAATACTGTCCACTGTTGGGATTTATATGGCATGTCCACAGTCTTGCATGCTATGTTTGGCCATTGTGAAAAAAAAGTTCTGATTATATGGAAGTTTAGTGTTAAACAATGTGGATTGAGGTCAGTAAGAGAGAAGACAGATGTATCATACATCATATGTATCAGAATAGGGATGTTGCTGCTGTGGTGCTGGTCTGTCAGCTGCATATGTTTGTAGGGGAAGACTGTGACACATGTCCCTGTCACTTGACCTTTGCACCCCACCCTTTATGTATGGGTGTTGTGTGGATCCCTTGTTCTAGGCGATTGTGAGATGTGGTAGGTCTGTAGCAGGTAGCTGAACATATCGCTGCATATGTTGCAGTTTGCAGCTGCTGCATTATGCCCAGGAGTCATACTGGGGAGTGTGAACTCACTGGAGGACAGCAAGCTGTATGTGTCAGTGAGGGAGCAGTGTCAGCTCTGTTGTTACAGCATAGACAGGGTGAGGATACCCATAACAGGCCAGGTGAGGCACGTGCTTAAGGTACATATGTTATGTAATAGTACCATTCAGAGAGTGGTAGTCAACATTTAGGAAGCCTATACATATTTGTGCAGTGTGTCCCTACCTACAGGCCTTTGATGTACTAACATGGGTAGCAGTGAATGCAGTAGCAGCAATCAGTTCTGCATAAAATTGCAGGACACAGTCATTATTTGTTGTATTCACAAGCATGTAATTGAAGTGCAATACACTGGAATCGAACCCAAGACTGTGGGTTGCAAAATGTACAGCATGCTAGGAATATAACAGAGTGAGCTACCGAGTCAATACTACAGCAGATGTATTTGCAAGATATATGTGCATGCATATAGTCTGTTACACAGGATTCGCATAAGCATGTGTGTTCGGATGGGTATGACATGTGAAATTGAACTGTTTGTCATGATTTTCTAACCTCAATCTGTACTAACTTGCCAGTACTTCAGCACACAGAATAGGTTTTGGACAACCCTGCCAAAAGTAGGTGGCACAACTGTAGACATTCTGCAACAGTCTGTGTCAGCTATACCTGATATCCTAGGCCTCATGTACATCCATCATTATTTATTTGGCTGTGTACTGGTTTGGTGTCTGCATAACAGTCCGAAGTACACTGTCAATTTTCCCATTATATGTACAAACAGTGTGTCACTGGCAATCAGAATATACTTATGGAAACACCAATTTTACTTCAGAGATGAGTGGCCTAGTGGGCTAGTGCACTATACTGTAGTTGACAGAGTCCTGAGACTTGGCAGGGGTGATTATTTTGCAGATGTACCTAACAGTGTCAGAAACACAGAAGGTGAGTAAGGCAATTTTAAGCAGTTTTAAGCAGGTTTGTGCCGGTTTCCATGGTGCACCACGCCACTTAGCTCCACTTAAACCCGCACTAATTCCAAAAAAAGAAAAGAAAAAGGGGGTGATAGGAAAGTGTGTAAATGGAGACAAGCAGGGGGAAAAACATACTCAAAAGCAGGTAGGGATGTGCAGGACGGGTGTAGGAAAGGAGCATAGCTCTTCATTTCTTATACAGCAACAGCTGGGCAGGTTGTAGAGAATTTGGAATTTGGAGCCTCACATCCCAGAGAGAGAGAGAGGTGAGGGTGACATAACTGTGTTGATTACTTCATGTAATGATTGATTGTGTCCAGTGGACGTGGGTGTAAAATGGAAAGCTATGTATGGGGTGATATTTTTTTTTTTGTGGGATAGGTGCCTTTTTTATTTTTAAGGAGAGAGTGGAATGTTGGGGAAGGGATATAAGTACATGTGGGAAGTTAAGTTGGGTAGGAGAGGTTCCATTTGCAAACAGATAACACAGGCAAGACAGCATACATGGGTGGTGTGCGACACATGAGGGGGTAAACACTTTGGACGAGGAGGGTGTTGTCGACTCAGAGACCCATGTGACCCCAGATGGCAGCAACGTGACTGAGATCCCCACCAATGGACAGTCAACAATGCTCCCTCACTGCCCTGAAGGTGGCTGTACTGGGAGCTGGGCACTGGAGCCTCCTTGCCCCTTCAGGTTGGCCAGTCTGCTCTCAAGCCAGCTTAGGTGATCCTCATAGCCATGTTTCATGATCCTGTGCACCATCCCTGGTAGCTGTTGCTGAGTGACAACCTCCCTCCGCGCCCACACCCAGGACGGGACGGGCCCTGTCCCCTGAGGTGGTTCCACCCATAGGTGGTGCAGGGCCAGCAGAGGGGGAAGCACTAGGTTGGGTCCCAGACATGCTGGGACCCAGTGCCATAGCTGGCTGAGGTTAGGTAGGTGGATCACCAGGAACCAGCCTACCCAGTTGAGCTATGGTGTTGAGGATTTTCAAAGTGTATAGGTTAGTAATGAACAGAACATTTAGTTAGTTATAACAGCATGCTAGAATGTTGCAAATAACCCAGTAACTTTACATTGCAAAGCATATGGAACACAACAATAAGTGGGATAACAGTCAGTATTAAAAAGCATGCCATTAACAGTTATGGCATAAGGCCAACAACATAAGTAATTCAACAAGGTATGTTAGTATGCAACCATTGTAATACACAACAATAATAAAACACAAGGCCCAGCATAACATTTTGTTAACAACATATGTTAAAAGTAAACCATACCTGATGTATAACAATAATAAATTATGATGCAGATAAGTGGTGGGGGAAGAGAGAAATACAGACCATTACTACCAGTATAGGCTATATTGTTTGCAACAGTACTCTTATATACTTTACTGGTCTGCCCTTACTTTATGTATTCAAATGCCCTATAGCTTCTGTAGCACCTACATACCCCTCAATTTATCCATATGGGACAGTATGGGCCAAGCTGTAACACCTACAGGTACACAACTACAGGGGACTATTACATGTCAGGGGGACATATATGACTAACAAGGTGTATTGTGGACTTATGTAGTGTGACTGTGCTATCGACATAAATCAAGTCAATGATAGATCTGTGATCACAATCCGTGCCAGCGTGACACTTGAGAGACATGTATGATGCACAGTACAGAGAGTTTACAATTATCATGCCATCCTTGGCAGGCACGGGGTTACACTATCAGCAGACGTTCACAGACACACCAGGCATACAGCCATACCAAAATTAAACAGTTTTATTTATTTTATTCACTTTTTTTAGTATTGTATTTGTTGTCTTTATTTACTGATGTCTTATCACATTGCTGAGCAATGCTGTTAACACTCTGGTACATCTGAACAAACAAACTATTAACCCATTCTAACAGCTACTACAGCCATTTATTTACCTGTAATTCCTGTGGGGAGAACATCTGTTGACAATACATAACTGGTTCTACAAATATTTAGTAGTACTTGTGACTGGATTTGAACTCCGGTCTGTGTGTGACAAAAATGTACATCACACCTAGCATTTATCAAACTGAGCTACTGAGCCAGTGCTGCATATTGAGTGACTGATAGTTGCCTAGAGCTCACCTGGTAATAAAATATGACCTGGTAATAGAGGTAGAGTGTTATACAAGACTGTAGTAACACTTGATCTCACATACATGAGATTCATGCATTATAGAGATAGTAGGTGAACTGTGCATTAATACATGAAATGCAGGTGTAGACAATAAACCCCTAGTGGGTGGGAATATCTGTGATGTATACAAACCATAATGGTGTGCTGGGTTGGCTACCTGACACATATACAGTTGCAGAGTGTATATTTGCAGTCTACAGCTATTACAGTGTCATACTTGCCTGCAGCAGTGTACCTAAGAGCAGGGATGCATATAGCTGAAATGCAATGGTTAACACAAGACAATTGTGAAATACACAGTATACCTGGGGTGTTCCTATGATTGCTTCAGATCTTAGTGCAGAACAAATATCATAATGCACTATATTTTGTAGTACAGCTCCACATCTACCATTTAGCAGAACACTCTTTATTAGCTAACCTTCAGTCACTTAGTGGAATTATTCCTGTTTTTACTTCACAGCAGATGTAATATCTAATTTCATGACCAACAGCCCACAATACACACATATTGCACAACACAGATTTATTAGGGGTAACTTCATGCAGTGATTGGTATATGTCTCCAGTCTTTGGTGAAGAACAGTTAATATAATGCAGGTGTTTCAATACAGCTGTAATTCCACAATTAATGCAGTAGAAAATTTTATTTCCTTAACATTTTTAATGCAGTAGAAACTTTATTTCCTTAACATTACCAGGTTTCATGCTTTCATCTTTACTAAACTGTACCTGGTATTAGTCACTTATTTCAGTCCAGGTCTATGACCACATTCATTGCAGTTTAATCAAAACTGAATATACCTACTGGCAGTTATTAATTTACTATTTCTAGTGTATATGACTATAGTTTGCAAGATACATCTGTGCTCGCCACACTCACGGCACAGCCTGGCCAAACACCCTGCATGGGCCTCCAGGTTGCAAGCTCTCTCCTCTGTAGCTGTGGGGAGAGAAACACACCATTATGCATACCTGTCTATCACACATTCAGAGTAGGTTTTGGTAAAACAATAATAACAATACTTACAAACTTGTGGGGCATTCCCATCTTTAGCATCTTGGACCCAGGTGGTCAAGAGATCTTCCTTCAGACGCTTCAGGTCATCATAGTGATGATGCACCTGCTCACCTGTGTGGAGGATATCAGTTGCACTGGTGAGATCACATACCAGCCAGTCCCAGGCTTCCAACTTGTACTCTGTGTAAAGGCTGCCAGCCTAGCTAGATAGAATTTTGTAAATAATTCTATGTCATTGTAAATATTAATGTAATCCATAGGCTTGTCCTACAAATGTAAAGAGAAGTACATGTTAGGATTAAACTATATGCTGTACTGAACTTCAAAAATGTAACCACAGTGCACCCTGCTGGAAGAAAGCTGATAAGTCAAGCATTGTATGACTGTTTGATTTCAAGCTGGGAGACAGGATGTCTGGGCCTGGAAATTCTTTCTATTGTCTTGATTTAAGAAATAATTACAAAGGTTTTACATGTATAATGTCTTTTATTGCTGTGGCTTCCTGGCCAGGTGAAGTTTACTAAGAAATGTAAATTTTGAGTTTCTGTTAGCCTGGGTACTAAAGAAGTTATAAAAATGATGTAACATGAAATGACTCAGCAGTGCTGGGTGTTTATCAATTTAAGACTTTCTCAGACAGAAAGATTAGAGCATTTTGGATTTTGTCTGAAGAACATCCACTCACCAACACTTGCTTTCTCTGTAAGTAAGATATTTATTTAGAACAGTGATTTCTCTTAGAGATAGATAGAAATAGCCAAATTAGTCTAGCTGTTTTCTATATTTATGTCAAACTATTCTACAGCATTTTCCTGTGATTTCTGAACTCTGTAATGTCATTGTGTTGAAGTAATAAGATTTGTCTAGTATTTTTATTGTTTATTATTAAATAGTTTTAAACCTTTCAACTGTGGCTATTTTGTGTAGAGATAATTTAAGCTCTTAGAGTGCATTGCATGTATTTGGTGATACTGGCCACTCCAATAGCTTTAGCCCTGGGTCACACTTACTGTTTGGATAACAGTAATATTGCACAGCAAAATTGGTCACTCTTTGGAAAGAGCCTTATTAGTAGCTGATAAGAGTAGTTGGTGGCAGTGATTACTACCTTATAGCCTGGCAGGAGGGGACATAGCTGTAGAACATGTACCAGAATTCCCCAGGAATGTGTGTGTGTTTGTATATAAACCAAATCTCAAAGTGTTTGTGTATCAGCTACTTGGGCAGGCACACGAAGTGCTGGTTGGACAGAGAGGGTACTGGAGGTTTTGGCCTAACAACTCGGCTGAGATATGGACGCTATAGCTGTGCCAGTGGAGAGTCTTATTGGAGATCTGGAGAGAAATGGAGAAACCAGCCCCGGACTGATTGTGATCTCTGTGTGCTCTTAAGGGAAATTGTACTTTACTGTGTGTGTACTTTCTATCCTCTCAATGTGCACTTCCCTCACTGGTGCTTGTGGTGAGGATTGAGGCTCCTTGATTACTGCGCCAGTGCATGGACATCACACTCTGATCCCTGGAACTGGCCCTACAGCAGCCAAATGTCATGGTCTTTCACAAGCAGTCCAACCATGACCCTGGACTCCAAAATGCCCCAATGCTGTGCCCAGAAGTGCATACCCTCTCCAACTCCTGCCATAGTGCCTGCCACGTTCAAACTCCAACAGGTTATGGCTGTATTCCCACCTGTTGCAATTAAATAAGCCTGTTTTACTGCCCTTTACCACCATTGGGCCATTTTTAAAAATGCAGTGCTTTGCTGAGAACTGCACATACACGGTGAGCTTAGTGGAGCAGTACTTAAACTGGCAATGCTTAGCAAAGCTTAGTGTCGCACATACCAACTTAGCTTGGCTAAGCAATGTGTAAACGGGCATTGCTTAGCAGAGCTTCCCACTGCTTAGCAATGTGCAAACCAGTTAAGCAGTGCTAAAACCTTCCTGGTTTAAGCATTGCTTCGTAACACTTAACTGTGCTTAGTGGAGCTTAGCTGAGTGCAGCAAACCAGGATTTAATAATACATTTCATAATTGTGTAATTTCAAAATAAATGCTTAATAACTTGTCTGTGCATACATGCAATATTCCATCAAGGGTTTAAACATGTGTCTCTTAATGTGTATTTGCAACATAAATGCTTAATAACTTGTCTGTGTATTCATAAAAAATTCAGTCAAGGCTTAATAGTACTTCTCATACATGTGTATTTGCAAAATAAATTTAATAATCTGTCTGTGTAATCACACAAAATTTAATCAGGAATTAAAATTAGTCTCATAATGTGTATTTACAAAATAATCTGTTTGTGTATTTGAACCCTGCACCTACTGAACATAAGGCTATCACTCTAATAATTTCACTACATGGCCATGTGAAATGCCATTATACTTTTACATATATCTCTCCATTACTTTTAAGCACCTCTGAGCACTGCGGCACGCAGCGCAAACCCACTCAGCTATGCTTAAACTTGACCTTTGAATTCATAATTAAATGTATCTGGTTTCTATTTTTAGATGTCTGGTATGTGTCCATTGCTAAGCGCTGCACCGCCCCATGCAAATACACAAACAAAAATTAAATTAAAAAATTAACCTTTGTATTACATAGACATACATTAATATCTAGCACTTTGACAGTGCAGGGGGTGTGTTACTCATCTCTGGACACAGTAACACACTCCCTGCTCTGATTCACTAGCCATGTTACACAGCTCTCCCTCAGTAATGGGCCTTCATTAATATGTAAGGCACACTGCTGAGGGAGATCCGCATACATGGCCACGGTACCGTTTGTGTAGGCTTTATACTATGCCTACACAGATTTTATTAAATCCCCAGGATAGTCTAAGTAATAAGATTGTGAAGTATAGAAGGATAGTGGAAGGATGAAGAGAGGAGACTGGACTAATCAAACACTGAATGTATATTGTTTAATTAGTAGACTGATAACTAGCAGTCTGTTTCAGAGATAATAAACATGAAGGAAAATAAAAAATATGAAGTGGAAGGACAGGAAAATTAACAAGAGAGCAGTGTGTTGACAAAAATTAGGTTATTGGGCATATACTTTCTGATGCTTTGTGATTATAAAGGAGTTTTAGGGGAATTATACTAAAAGAATAGAATGGAAATCATTTGTAAATATTACCAGCAAGTGAAATGAGAAGAGTGGTATTAGGAATGCAGATATAAGCAGACCCCATGAATGAATGATTGCTATGAAAATTAACCTGCATATATGTCACACACGAAGTGTTTTTGATTTATATAAAAATAAATCTTTATTAATACAAATTATATGGCAAATTAAAAAGTTCGGTAGAATTTAAGCTGGATAGAAAATAAAGAAAGGATAGAAGAATGCTATGTCGAGTTAAACTGCTGCAGAGACTAAAGAAAGTGATAATGGATTTTTATTTTTTCATCATAAGGTATATTACACCTTTTAATTGAATGTTGTAGTTGCATGTTAAGTTTTAAATAGCAAGAGATGAACCCTTACTCTTTTGATAAGTGCCACTGCAACTTTAGCATCTGTGTGAATTAAGTCTTATCTGAAAGAAAGCATTTCAGGAATGCAGCTCCTCAGCTTTCCTGCACTATAATGTTTGTTGAGGAACATGAAATCAAGCTTTTGTTGTGGGACTAGAACCTTTATATTTCATCTGTATCAAATGGAAATATATTGCCTGCTTATCCATTGCCACAGTGGTTTTCCAATAGTCAAAGAAAATGGGTATACAAATCTTGTTTCCATATGTGTAAAGTTAGTTTAATAATGATTTTTTTTAATTATTGTAAAATGTATATTTTGTTCACATTTAAATACACATTAAGTTGACTCTAGGACTTACAGCCACTCAAGGCCAGTGGCTCGAATCCCAGGAATTCAAAAGCATGGGCTCAAGCATCTGTTTTCCCATCTGCACACCTGGACAAGCAGCTGCTTCAACTCGAACATGAGTGAAGGAATGCAGCTGGTACAGTAGTTAGACACCATCAAGGTCTCTTTGCACAACTGGTTAATAGGGAAGGGAAATGGGGAGGGAGGCTTTAGGCTTAGAGAGGGGAGAGGAATTTTAGGTTTAGGGAGTGATCAGGAGTTGGCTAAGTGTTAGGGTTATAGACTAAAGGGGAGCAGGGTCAAAGGTAGGGTTAGGGAGTGAAGGAGAGTGGCTCAATGTTAGGGTTAGGGAGCTAAATGAAGCTGGCTCAGATTTATGGTTAGGGAGTAAAAGAGAGTTGGCTCAAAGTTAGGGTTAGGAAGCAAAGGACATTTCACTCAGAGTAAGATACAGGATGCAAATGGAAATTGTTGTTAGGGTTAGGGTCAGGGTTCTCTGAGGGATGGATAGCTTAATGGTAGTGCATGGGAATCGGGGTAGTGGAAGTTAGGGCACTTGCCAATATGAGTGAGTGTCAGCAGGAAAGTGTTTTGCAAGTTAATGAATAGGAGCAATTGTACTTGTCCCAATTAACATGTCACTCCATAAGATTAACTGACTCATCAGAATCCAAACATTTTGTTCTAATGTCCAGGAACAGTAGTAGTACTTGATCAGTATGGACAATATAGTTTAGTTATCCATTTTTGTGACAAGTATAGGTGGTACTGTGGTGCAGCAGATAGTGTTATCACCTCACAGCAAGAGGTTCTCTGGATTGATTCTCAGCCGGGGTGCTTTCTGCGTACAGTCTGCATGTCTTCTGTGTGCTTGCATGGGTTTCTTAAGGGTACTGCAGTTTCCTCCTACATCTCAAAGACATCCAGTAGGTAGATTGGACACTCTAAACTGGCCATAGGTGGGAGTGTGCATGTAAGTGCATGGAGTGGAAGAACTACCATGGCAGGGCTAGCCACCCAGCAGTGGAAACCTTGGCTCTATATGATTGTCACTGTTGAAGGGACACCTCAACCCCATGTGCAAAAATGAGAAAAAGGAGTTGTGGGGTTGTGGATGTATGTATGTATGTATGGATGGATCCCTTTAGTGACAAGTATGGACTTGAAATTCTTTTAAATATGTTATCTCCCCATGATTTAGCTAGGGATATTGAATTATTTTATTTGTCTTTTCTAATTTCTTTTATTTATCTACTTATTTTGTAATAAACTCTTTTGTTTGATATTACATTTATCAGGTAGACGTGACTGTTTAAAATTCTAAGTGTAAAAGAAAGAAAGGCCTAGGGCATCAAGTGGCCACATCTAGTTCATCTGAATATGGGGAAAGAGTGGAGTTAGTTTGTAGTTATTAATACCTTTGTCATACTGAGATGTGCAGAGTATGAATCTGCAAACGTTGACAAAAGGAATCGATCTGCGTAATTAAGGTGGAGAGCAATTCACTGATTAACTTAATAGAACCGATGCCTTTATTTTATGTGTATTTTTTCACAAATATGTTCCATGTGATCACAGTCTAGTCTTCTATAACAGACATATTTTAGAATTCATTATCATAAGTGTTGGCATGTATTTGAATTTATAAGGTTTACTGGATAGACACCAGGACCAATAGACACTGACAATATCCTTGCAACCAAATTTAGTGCCAACTTCATCATCATGATTTCTATTCAAAACATCTAAATGTTTGAATTACTTACTCCTTCAAGTATTGCTGAAGATCATTTACTGAAAGTGGCAAGACCAAAACTGCTTAATCCAAGGGCCCTAGCAATATATCTAGTTATTTAGTTAATAGTGTTAAACATGCCCTTGCAAATGCACTCCTTAAACTGTTTAACCCAAGTTTAGCTACTAGTTTTGCCCTTGATGAGTGGTACACTGCAGTCGTGATGTCCCTCAAAAGGTGGCCTTACAACCAAAGCAGGTAGTTATTGACCTATCAGCTTTACAAGCCTCATCTAAAAAACTATAGACCGTATTACAGCTGATCTCTTACACTGTGATATCAAGAATCTTGTTAGACTTGACCCTCAGAAGTTTGGCTTTGTAAAGTGTAGATCCTGTCCATTTAATCTGGTGCACTTCTTCAAAAGGCAAAGGCCTTTGACACCATTCACCATGCTAGTATCATACAAAAGCTAAATGCTCAAAAATCAACCAATATATGGCAAGACCGATAGCAAACTGGATGAATGACAAAACCCATAAAGTATGAGTTGCAGCTGCCTCATCAGAAAGTAAGAAAGTGTCCCTTGGGGCTGAATGCTGGGACCACTTATTTTTGGAATTTACTTTTCAGACCTCCAAGAATAGAACCAATACTTCTGGCTAACAAAGTTTGCAGATAACTGCAAACTAGGAGTTGTGGTAAGTCACATTACGACACCCAGACTTTCTAGAATTAAATTTCACTAGTAAACTCTTGGTGTACTAAAAAAGGGCTCGAAATAAGAGCTAAATGGTGTAGTATCATCATGTTTGATAGACAAACCCTCCCCTCATCATTCTGTATAGACAGCACACCACTACAAGACAAAAATGTAATCAGGGACTTAGGTACTTTCCTTAACAGCTCCCACTCTTTTGACTATCGTGTAAGAATAGCTCTCAGGTAATCCTTTTGTTTATAACAAAACACACTTTATTCTCTACTGCCCCAGAAACAATCTGCCTTCAAGGAGTAAAAAAAAAAACTCTGTGTCGCCTCCTTTTATACAAACCCAGAAAAATAATTAATAGGTTAATTATACAAATTAACAATCAGCAAATTCAAATAACATACTTTTAATTGCATTCTTTATTTAAACCACAAGGTATTGAAGTGTTATATTTAAGTATATATAAGGTCTCTTTATACAATAATTTGTCCTAAATATCAGACAAATCCCCCGCCCTGTTGCTAACTTGTTCCAAAATACTCCATCTCAAAAAATAAGGGTCACCATCATGAAATTGTTTAAAATATGAACCTAACAGACTTTCTAAGCACTGATTTTTTTTATGTCTTAATATACTACTGTAATCTGACTTTAAATGACCTCTGACTTTCATTTATGTAGAACAAGTCACAGGAACATTTTAGAACATATATGATTCCTTCATTATGACATGTAAAATGTTGTGTAGGATGAAAACTTATCCCATTTATTTTAGAAAATCTATTTACAACACCTTTACATTTCAAACATTTGCCACAATGGGATGTACCTATATTGGGGAAAGAAATATATGCTTATTAAGCCACTCAAGAGGATAAACAAATTTTATTTTTTTAACATTTGCTGACCAGGAAAGTCTGACTAGGCTCCACAGAGTCTGTTTTCAGTGGAGGCCCAGGGAGAAATGCTCCAGATGCATGTCTTTAGAATGTGGGAGGAAACCGGAGTACCTTGTAGGAAACCCACACAAAACCAGGGAGAGCATGCAAACTCCGCACAGAAGGCACCCCAGCCAAGAATCAAACCAGAGAATCTCATGCTGTGAGGTGACAATGCTAACCACTGCACCACTGTGCCACCCATTTTCTTTAAATTATCATGTCAGCAATATTCTGTCCTCTTTTAAAACAAATACCTGGAAATTTCTTAATTAATTTGAACAAGTTTCTATCCTTAAAACAGCGTTGGCTAGTAATATTTCAATAAATCCACTTCATTATAAGTCATAACAAAAAATGTGTCTCTTTCATCTGAATCCCTATCCAAGGGTTGATTATTATCAAACTGATAGATTTCTTTAGACTTACAAATAACCTCTTGTTCTTTCCTCAAACATTTATTGCACACTTTTTTTTTTAAAGAACGTCCAATCATCTCTTCATCATAACCCCTTTACTTAAACATTTCCACTGTATAACCCACTTCTTTTTTCAAATTCTTAATCTTTATTACAGTCTATGTAGACATAAACATTCTAAAACTTCTCTGTAAGGTAGTGAGAAAATCAAATGGGGAGGATTGCATCTACTAGCAATATTGCCATCATTAATTTTCCTATGTACTGAAGTTACAATATCACCACTATGTAAACCTATTAAATCCAGATAAAAAAGATGTCTGTTTCCCCATATTTATGCTATCAAATTTGAAGTCAAATCTGTTATTTTGTAAATCATTAATAAAATATCTTACTTTATCGTTAACCCCTTGACAAATATCAAATCATCTATGTAGTGAAAATAGTTCACTACATTTCTTTTAAAAAAGTTGGTTTATATATATATATATATATATATATATATATATATATATATATATATATATATATATATATATACTGCTTCAAATTTCGCCATAACAATATTGGCATACATTGGAGCAAAAGGGGCCCCCATAGCTCTGCCTCGAATATGATGAAATAATTCCTCATTAAACATAAAAATATTATTGCTCAGACAAAATATAACCAGCTCTATAACATAATCAGTTAAGGGGCTATCACCTAAAAAAGAATACAATGCTGCAGTACTGTGAACATGTTGGATACTCGTATATAAACTGCTGACATCCATAACTAGCCAATACATGTCACAATTTCAACTTATTCCTTGAATTTTCTTTATAAAATCTGAAGTGTCTTTAAGATAAGATGAAATTTTAGTCACATAAGTTAATAAAAATCCATGTAAAACAAAACAAGTTGTGAAGGAAATATTTACATGCCGAAACTATTGGTCAGCCACTTAAGTTGTCCACTCCTTTATGGAGTTTAGGAAGGCAATAAAACAAAATAATTTAACATGAGCTAATATCAAACTTTTCTCTAGATCCTGTTTAGAGAAATACCCCAGTCGTGCTCTTTATCCAAAAGTTCAAAATAAGTTGCAACATTTCATTATATTTCTTTATGTCACATTTTTCATAAGTATAGACATCATTCAAATGCTTATAACACATTTCTAAATACTGAACAAAATTCATTATTACAATTTTATTGCCCTTATCAGCTGGTTTAATAACCAGATCTTGCATCTCTCATAAGCCTTTTAAACTGACGATTTTCAGACAAATTATATTTCACTTCTTGTTTCAAACAATCAAATTCAACAAATATTTTGTCAACAAAAAATTCAAATGTTGCTATAAAACTTTGTATAATCTCATTACTAAATGGTGGCATATATCTGCACTTATATTTAATACCATCAGTATCTAATTTACAATAAGCATTCATACTTTCTTCCCTGAAATCATCCACCTCTGAAAAACATAAAAAAGTAATATCAGAAGTATATCTAGTTCCCTCAAAACACTAGCTTCATAAGATGAATTGCTAAAATAGTGCAACAAATGTAACTTACGTGCAGAATTAAACAGTTCACATTTAAAAACATAATGATGAGGCAACACAGTGGGCAGAAATTTCAAACCCATATTCAGAACAGATAAAAGCACATCAGACAATTCACAGCCTGATATATTGACAACTAAATTCTGTGCAGCATCATAATTAACATCATTAACAACATTAACATTATTGCCATCTAGTATTTTTGGAATTAGTCCTAAAATTCCCTTCCCCTTAATTGTAATATCCACCGTTACTTCTGTCTGTTTTCTTGTTGGTTTGCAGATTCTCTTTTGTGGAGTGTCAACAAAAATGCTCCTGATGAATTGATGCATTCTGCACTGGTGGGAAAGGAGGACAATCTAATTCCTCCTGTTCTCCTTCAGTACTGGAACCCATATCATCTGAGGAAGCAAAAGAAATTGAAACCGGT
Organism: Protopterus annectens; assembly: GCF_019279795.1. Classification (NCBI taxonomy): domain Eukaryota; kingdom Metazoa; phylum Chordata; order Ceratodontiformes; family Protopteridae; genus Protopterus; species Protopterus annectens. The sequence goes on along the minus strand of NC_056744.1, from coordinate 467,380,521 downwards.
TTCTTATAATCTCCCTAATCACATGACACTTTGCTGGAATCTGATTTGTGCTACCATAAAAATGCATTTCCGTTGTTATAGTCCATTAAATCAGATTTCAGTTTATGTTTTTACCAGTCAATCAAGTCATTCTCAAAACCCTGAAGTTTTTCATTTATTTCTGACAATACAACATCTAGCCATGCAGGACTAAGCTGTTTACTCAAGTCCGAGCAGATCTCCATAATTTGTTGTTTCATTTTTTTTCTATTTTAATATGTCTCTCTCAACTGGAATTTTAATCCACTCTACAGAACACTGATATGCTGCTGTCATCCACTGGGTCCCAAAACCCTTCTCTTCTTCTTCCCTTAAGTCAAATGGCTTGCTTGGACTCCTAAATGCCCTTAAACCTCTAGGTGTTACACTGAGTTTGAGATACCTCTTCAAATTCAGTATATTAAAATATACATTAGTCTCCTTAAAAAGGAGATTCTCCTACTTACTACATAGGTCGTGCATGTCCATAGATGCAATCGCTGACACTCCAACTGTAGAAAATGAATTCTCAGCTCTACAATTTCATTCCTCCACATGTTTTTTCCAAAAATTAACTGGGACCGCACTAGATTTACTTCCACAATCATCCAGGTGAAAAATATACTATTCCATGGTTCTCTGTGAACCTTCCATCGCATCTTCATTAAAAAAACGTGAAACATTATTAGAAGGATCCGTGGCCATAAAGATATCCAAACAATTTTTCTGTTGCAGTTGTATAAGTTCGCTGTTTTTGGTTTTGGTTCATTGTTTAATCATTTTATTTATCCCAGCTGATTGCCAAATGAAAATCATCAGAGTTTGAAGTGATAATCACTCCCTAATACTCTGTATTGATCAGACCATTTTTCTATTACAGTGCCCCCTTTGTGATTTATCATATTAAACATATCCGACTATTAGAAAGGGCCCAAAAGTTCCTAACCAAAAAGATCACAGGTCTAAAGTCGCTGAGCTCCCAAGAAAGGCTGAAAGCTCTATTCTTTTGTTCAGTACTTTAAAGATTTTGAGGAGGGATCCCAGTCTCACTTGCTGCTCTATTAGAGATTTGATTATCTTGGACTTCCTGTTTTACAGCAAGTGCAATGTCTTCACCAGTTCTAGAACCAGGGACCTAAATATTCATCAACAGATAAAACATGTTGGGCAGTGCAACTCACTATCTTCCCTTAAGAACTAGATGACTGGATGTTTTTTACAAATTTACTCCAGGACTGACCGGTGTGGCCCTCCTACAGAAAGACTGTGTGGACTGAGGGAGATTATTGGCAAGATGTGAGTAGACATGAAAGTCTGTGGTTTTGGATTATCTATAAATCTATAAAGAATTATGTGAATTTAAGAAGCGTATCATACGACAGTTCTTTCTCAGGTTTGAATGAAATTTTCTAGTTTTATTATAATGCCTAAAATAGCATTAGATGTATATTTTGAAATGTTTTCAGTGTTAAGTTTCACTGAACTATTGAGTTGTAATGTAGAAGAAATGGGTATAATTTAAAGCATGGTACAAAATGAAATAGTCGTAGTAAGTCAAAGACACGAAACAATGTTAATACTGAACTTAAAACAGTGCAGCAGATCAAATTTTCACTCCAGTTACACTGTTTCTTCAGATATAGAAAAAACAGCACACTCAGCTAGTGTTTCCAATAAAATGCATTCACATGACAAGGAAACAGTGCTATATACTTACTTATTTAAAAGATCTAGTTTTTAAATATGTCTTCAAACTATGGCTAGCATTTAAGCCAAGAGGTGTTTCAGCAGAAATGTTATCCACAAATGTTTTCTTTTATTCTTTTATTTTGTTCAAGTCATATGGTTACCACTTCTCTTACTTTTAAAAACAACCTGTTGTTATACAATACAAGTAGAAAGTGTTTTAGTTTCTAACCGATGCCTAATTTCAGAATAATGTTTGGTAATACATTATTTAGGCTTTCTAATGCAGTTACCCACATGGAATGTACTTAACTGATGACATCTAGCAAGAGAAATTATATTCTGTGTAGCATAGTTAGCAAATAAAAATATAATAAAAAATTATGCAAGGGAAGTTACCAAAAAGGGGGATTGTGGTAGGAGTAAGAAAGCAAATACATTGTGTTATTTTTTTATTGACTGAGGAAATGCAGATGAGCAGTGTGTTCTTCAAGACTGCTAACAGGTTACAAATTAATTTTAAGTGCAAAATCATTAAATTAAATTTTTAAACAGCAAGTGGATTCTGTAATTATAGATTTAAAGACCCAACTTGAAACTGGACAACCTTTCTTGATTGTATATGATGTGCATGTGTGTGTGTGTGTGTGGTGTGTGTGTGTGTGTGTGTGTGTGTGTATACATATATATATATATATATATATATATATATATATATATATATATATATATATATCTATATAGGAGCACTACGAAAGCCAGAATCCTCACAATACCAACGCCAACAATGCCGACGCCCAGAAGCACAAAACTTCAGGATCCCAACAACAAATAATGGAGATTGCCGTACAGTGCAGAATGGGAAGTTTGCCATACTCCCCACTGTAGTGTGATCTCAGAGTAGATATATTTAAGTTATAGGGGTTGTGGGGGGTGCAGCGGGGCTTGCCCCCCTGCATACATGTTGTTATTGATGGTTTTGGGCTTTTGTTTTGTTGTTATGTCATTTTCTGTATTTCAACGTTTATTGCTTCTGGGTGTCGGCATTGTGCGTGTTGGTATTGTGAAGTTTCGGGCTTTCATAGTGAATATATATATATATATATATATATATATATATATATATATATATATATATAAAATATGTGTGTGTGTGTGTGTGTGTGTATGTGTGTGTGTGTGTGTCTGTGTGTATATATATATATATATATATATATATATATATATATATATATATATATAAAATGCGTGTGTGTATGTTTGTGTGTGTGTGTGTGTGCATGTGCATATATATATATATATATATATATATATATATATATATATATATAAAATGTGTGTGTGTGTGTGTGTGTGTGTGTGTATATATATATATATATATATATATATATATATATAAATATCAAATGTATGGATTTCCTTCAATACAACGAATCACCATAACGTCGACTCTCATAACACCAAGAGGACTTCAGCAAAAATTGAAATGAATGAACTCTCAGAACGACATATTTCACCTCCGAGAAACTAACCACTTGGGCACTATGGCAATCTTTGCCATTTGTTCCACTGTAGTGCAATCTCAGAGTTGGCATATTTAGCCGGGGGGTGTTTGCAGTAAAGCTCTCCACTTTGGTAGGTTTAATCTGCTTCAGCCGTTCTGAGAGTTCATTCATTTAAATTTTATTCAATGTCATCTTGCTATTATGTGAGTCGACATTATGGTAATTCGAAGATTTAAAGTAGATCCATATACATGCATATATTGAACTAAAGTCTCCTGACTGTGAGCAGAGTTGGAATCTTTTCTCATCTCATATTCCAAACTGATAAGCACATTTTTTGAAACTCAGTCTGCACTGTGCTGTATTTATATATTTGCTTTATTATTTATATATTTGCTATATTGTTTCTGTCCTTTGTTGTTGTCTGCACTATTTTCCCCACTCTCCCTCCCAAGTGCCCTTGTAGTCTTAAACTTGGTGGCTTTGGAATTGCCCGCCCCTGCTGTAAATCTGATCTTGGACACTGTTCCCAGTCCAATCTCAGTTGATCACTCAACATAGTGAAGTGAGATTATTTGGACAGGACTACTCCCTTGCTTCTTTGACTTTGAACACTTCTATTTTCTCCCTCTCCACTTTAAAAGCAATTGTACACTTTATTCATCTGCTTTTACTGTAATTGTGTTCTTCATACTTTATTACCTTATTTTTGCTGTGTGTGCTCGTAAGTGATTGAGTGCTTTTATTCTGCTGCATTTAATACTGCTTGTTAATAGCCTAATTAAATGTATCTGTTATTCTAAGCATTTTAAGCTTTGGTCTTAGCACTTGTGTTTCAGGTGAGTTACTTTACATTTAAGAAAGTTCTTTGGGTCTACACTCTTGTGAAAAACCCTTAACAAAACCTTCTCTCCATAAAGTCATGCATACCATTGCTAGAATCTCCCCGTGTTCTGACTGAGTGTGTTTCTCAAACAATCTGGAAATATAGAGCTGAAAAGTATATTGTTTGTCACTTTTTAACTATTCAGAGTTCTGCACAGTCTTAATTTTTGCTGTACTAATCATTTATATATTTGCTGGCATTGTTTTTCTGATACTCTAAGTGCCTCCATTTTGATGTTTTCCCAATTAACTGCTTTCTGCATGTTTTTTTAATCATTTTTAATTTAATTCCATCTATTTAAACTATTTGGTTTAATATTGCTACACACTCAAGTGTGCTAGCTTACATTGCATTTGAATTGTTTTTACTGCTGTTTTAGCTGCTTTTCTGTAAAAAAAAAAAAAAAAAAGTTCTAAGCTTGTTTCCCGCCTTTCCTGTAACTAGTCTAGTCCAAATACAGATTTGCTGTATCCAGGACTGTTTGTAAGCTTCTGAGCCCCTCAAGTTTTTCTGTGTTGGAGGGAAGCCTTCTAACCTATCAGTGGCACCAGGTAGCCTATCTACCAAAAGAGGAGTGGTTTCTGCCCCAGAAATTGTAGTTTATTGGCCGTTTGGGCAGCTTTTCAATCCCTTTCCACTTTCTGGTTTAAAAGCCTGCATTTGCACTTGTTTCCCACCTTTTCTGTAACTAGTGTAGTCCAAATACAGATTTGCTGTATCCAGGACTGTTAGTAAGCATCTGAGCCCCCCCCCCAAGCCTTTCTGTGTTGGAAGGAAGCCTTCCAGCTTATCAGTGGGAGAGGTAAGCACTAGGTAGCCTATCTACACAAGATGAGTGGTTTCTGGCCCAGAAATTGTAGTTTATTGGCTGTTTGGGCAGTTTTTCCATCCCTTTCAACTTTCTGGTTTAAAAGCCCACATTTGCACATGCTTGCACTTGTTTAAGCTCCGTGGATCCAGTTATGCATCCTGCAGACTGCAAGAGCATCAGGAAGGGGAAAGAGATACTCTAAGTACTTCCATTTTGATTTTTTCCTAATTTACTGCTTTTTGCACTTGTTTTTAGTTGTTTTTTTAAATTTAATTGCATTTATTTAAACTGTATTGGCTTTAATAATGCTACACACTCAAGTCTGCTAGCTTGCACTGCATTTGATTTTTTACTGCCGTTTTAGCTGCTTTTCTGTAAAAAAAGACATTCTAAGCTTGTTTCCCACCTTTCCTGTAACTAGTCAAATTCAGATACAGATTTGCTGTATCCAGGACTGTCTGTAAGCTTCTGACCCCCCCCCCAGCCTTTCTGTGTTGGCGGGAAACATTCTAGCTTATCATTGGGAGTGGTAAGCACTAGGTACCATCTACCTCAAGAGGAGTGGTTTCTGGCCAGAAATTGTAGTTTATTGGCTATTTGGGCAGTTTTTCCATCCCTTTCAACTTTCTGGTTTAAAAGCCAGCATTTACATGGGTTTACACTTGTTTAAGCTCTGCAGATCCAGTTTTGGCATCCTGCAGACTGCAAGAGCATCAGAAAGGAGAAATAGATACACTAAGTGCCTCCATTTTGATTTTTTCCTAATTTAGTGCTTTCTGCACTTGTTTTTAGTCATTTTTTAGTTTAATTGCATTTATTTAAACTGTATTTGCTTTAATATTCCTACACACTCAGGTTTGCCAGCTTGCATTGCGTTTGAATTTTTTTAATGCTGTTTTAGCGGTTTTTTTATGAAAACACAAATAAAAAACAAAACAAAAAAAAGTTCTAAGCTTGTTTCCTGCCTTTCCTGTAACTAGTCTAGTCCAGATACAGATTTGTTATATCCAGGACTGTTTGTAAGCTTCTGAGCTCCACAAGCCTTTTTGTGTTGGAGGGAAGCATTCTAGCTTATCAGTGAGATTATCAGTGAGAACTAGGTAGCCTATCTACCACAAGAGGAGTGGTTTTTGGCCCAGAAATTGTAGTTTATTGGCCATTTGGTCAGTTTTACCATCACTTTTAACTTTCTGGTTTAAAAGCCCATGTTTGTGTGGGTTTGCACCTGTTTAAGGTCCACACAGCGGTGGCAAGTTGAGGTAAACTATTACTGGTGCCAGAAAGTCTGTTCTTCAGTTTTTTCCCTTAGATCTTGCCAGATCTTTCTCTCTCTCTTGCACTTCAAATAGCTTAATCACTTTGCACTTCAACCATTTTTTGTAGCAATTATTGTAGCACACCTAAGTGCCATCAGCACTAGTTGTTCTTCATGGAAATAGCTCCAGTACTTAGTAGTTATGACCACCCCTTCTGGCATGATTAAAGGGCAGTTTCCTATGCTTTCCCCTATTAAGCTGGTGCACTTGGGCATTCTGAGGCAGTGTAGCAACTGCCTCATGTACACAGACAGCCCTCTCCTTTTACCTCCCAACACTGAGACTTGTGAGAGATGCACTTATATCACCAAAATGAAAGCTATGCACTCTCCAGCCAAGACTGGACTAGCTGGTCAAGAGGAGAAGGTCAACACCTGAACCACACTGCATGGAACACACAGCCGGCCAGAACACCCACCATCACAGCTCTCACATAAAAACACAAACTACACACCCACTTTCACGGAGGGTCTCAATAGAAATTTACCCAAACAGCAGAGACCTCCAAAACAGAAATACACTCAACCACCACAACACAGCACACATAGCTCACCTCCTCAGTGTTCCCCTCAACCTAAGCCCCTAAGGCTAAACACCTTGCCCAATACATTAATCATAGGTGACTCAATAGTGAAGCACACAGACGTCCTACTCACTAGGTTGAATAAGGTGAAGGTAACAGTCAGCTGTCTATTAGATGCCAGAATCTGACACATAACACATGCACTCAGGTCACTCCACAACAAGTACAAGTATGACTCTGTCATTGTCCATGTGGGTGTGAATGGCATGAGATGCACCGCCCTGGACTACATGAAAAGATACATGGTGGAGCTCTGGGATTATGTGGCCCAGGCAGGTATGACCCTAGCCCTGAGCAGTATCCTACCATCACCCAGAATGATACTGCAGTACAAACAAAAAATGATTGACTTCAACAATTGGCTAGGCTTCTGCTGTCATTCTAAGGGGATCCAGTATCTGTCTGCTTGGGATGACATGATTGAAAGACCTCGATGCTTTGCTAAAGATGGTATGCATCTGTCATCCCTGGGTTGTTGGGTAATGGCAGACACTCTTGCCACCCCCATGGTGCCTTTTGAGGAGATGTTCCAAAGACCAAATTACCACCATAACAGCTATAAATAAATGCAATCTGAGGGTGATGCTGCTCAATGCTAGAAGTCTAAATCTCAAGATGCAGTCACTCGAAGCACTCCTCAAAATGGAGAACATTGACATTTTTGCTGTAATGGAGACCTGGCTGAAAGCAGCAGAAAGCACCCCTGCATTACCAGGCAATAACTCATCCCACACCTTTCGGCCCCAAAACATGGATTGAAGCTCCAAAGGTGCTGGTGTCTCCATATTCATAAAGGATATGCACACCTCCAGACTTTATCCCAGCATAACGCATCTGAGATACTTCAGGTACAACTAATACTGGGTAAGACGGCAATCCAGGTCATAGCCTGCTATAGGTCCCCAACCATGTACCTAGACTCTCACTTCACGTTCCTAAGCACCTTGGAATTTATCAAGGTCCAACCCAACACTCTCATACTAGGAGAGATCAACTACCCCTCCATAAACTGGGAAAACTACTCAAGCACCAGTACACTGGCCCAACACTTCCTGGAATTCATCAATTTCAATTGCCTGGACCCCCCACTAGAGGAAGCAACATCCTTGACCTGGTTATTACTAACATGGGCGACTGTTGGTCTACACCAATAGTAGTGGTGGCTGGTTACTTCAAATCAAAGTGGGGGCTGCAGGAGACAGCTGAATGGGTGGGGTCAACGGGAAGGGGTGTGGCTAACTAGAAAGCAGTGGAGCTATGCTCAAAACCACAAAAACTGGAACTTTAATTAAATACGCTGGCCTGGGTGCCAAACTGTTATTATGAGACTCCAGTCAAAACAAAATGAAGTGTAGAAGAAAAAAATATTTCAATCCATTGGCTGCATGACAGCTTACTTAATATCTAGATGGGAAAAAAAAAGGTTGTGAGGCATGAAAAAATAAATTACTCTTTAAATACATTACTGGAATGCCAGTCAAAATCAAGTATAAGAAAAACAAACAGCACTCAACTCAAACCACTTCTCCTTGCACTGCACTTCTAATTATAATTTATGTTCAGCTTTATAAAAGTACCAAGTAACATGCTGAAAGTAGCAATCCCTGTGATACCCCCACTAGTAAAAAAGTTTCTTATCCAAAAAAGACTTGCTGCCTGACAACAACTATCTACTTGTTTCATGGGGAAAACATGATCAAAGTAAAAAATGAACAGCAAACAAGAAACAAGCTCAAGATAAATTTCTTAAAGGATTACTGCACGGGTTACGGACCACACATGATAGATTGGCATTCTGTTTAGTTTACAGGTAAAGCCTGCAAAGATGACTGCAACTCTCCAACAAATGTAATGAGCTTCCTAAAATACTGTAATCCTGTCCTTTATTACAAATACTGTCATATGCATTTCAATACCCAAGGCTTATATGTTATCTTATATGTTATACTTATATGTAAGTATTCTCTGCATGGCAAACACAAAAAGGCTTTCAATGTTCATAATTCTTTAACAGTATGCTTATTAAAGCTTACTTGCATCTTACAAATTCAGACAAGCTTACCCAATGGTCATTAAAGCATTGCTACTTAAACACAGAGTAACAGGCACTTTCTGAATAATAAGAAGCATAAATCAACAGTATAAAAATATGACAGAAAACCAGATCATTCTGCAAAATCAAGGACAGATGAAAAGCCACTGTAGTACTTGTGTCTACCTTAGATGGGGGGATACTCTGCACACTTACACTGCATAACTGCTCCTTGCCTTCCTCGGACACATCCAGAGCCCACTACAATGGTGAGTGGGGTGCAACAAGTATGTCACAATTTGAAATGTGTCTGGCTGACTGTGATGGCCCTGACACATTTGTCATACCTCTCAACCTCAGAGCAAGAAATCTGGACAAAGCCATACATAGAACTGGGACAAAGGCCCAAAAATAAGGACGATTTTTAAATATTGCTCTTATAAATTTAGAAAGATAATGGAATAGTAGGTCTTGCATTAGTATGAATTTTCTGAAGGGTATGATCTGAAACTCAAATGTCTGCCATTATTTTCTAACTTCAATCTTTAATGATTTGCCACTAATTTGCCAGAAAACCACAATTTTATGAAAAACAGACCAAAAATGTGATGCTAAAATATAAAATAGCCACACAATACAGCTGGAAACCTGTCAAAGAAGGGAAATTATTTTTAATATTAGTACTGTTAACTTGAGCAGCTGACAAAATCATAACAGGAGACCATCAAAAACCTTAGCAGAAGGTCCAAAATCATAGCACTTAAAATGTGCTTATATTGACATTCATGCTCCTGGGGCATGGGGATATAATAGATAATGTGCTGTCTCAGGGAGGTTAAAATTAGGGCCCATTATATAAGCCACAAAAAATTAGCTAGACACTGTTGAAACTTCCAACTGTTTAAATATAAGCCACATTTATTTTTTGCACCATGTAGAAAGTGTAAGTAAAATATATGCTACACACATGCAAGTAGAATATTAATTAAACATATAAAAAAGCAAACGTACAAGACATTCCTAAACTAATTAAATTATGCCATCTTCACATATCCAGAAATCCCCTCCACGTACGCAGTGCTGAAGGTTAGTGTTTTTGAAAAGAGCATGGTTTAATTTCAGCTTCACAACAGCTATCAAAATGTAAAGGTTGTACTATTATATGTAAAACATAATTGCTTCTTACTAGCTATCAGCCTTTTACCGGAAGATTCAGGGACAAATCCAACAAATAATAAAGACAAACACCCCAGATTAGATACAAATTTTAAATATTGCACTTAAGCTGCTAGAAGAACTGGCTTTGCAATAGAATGCATTTTTTGAAGAGAAATGACTGTCTATGAATATATGTGTGTGTTCTTAACATCACTGGATGCCAACAGGTGTCTAAGCACATACAGAAAGCACACTGAAAACAAAACAAGTGTTTACAACTGCTTTGTATTGACATGGTTCCTTACTTTCCTAGTAGAGAGGTAAACAACCTTCAGCCATGCTGCAGTAACTAACGTAACAAGTAAGAACCAACACAGTCATCTACCTCAATTTTAAAGTTAAAAAAAGAGTCAAGTGACCTAATAATCTGACTACCTCACACACGCAAGGCAACTAGGCAAGCCAAAAAAGCTGTTTTTCAGCAATGGCTAACTTATGACTCCTCGTAACACCAACAATAAACCAACAGTGCTAGTAGTACTGTAACTGTACCGATTGTTTCTCACTCTCTTTTTCGAGAAGAGAGCAAGAACCAATCAGTAGCCATCCAGGCTGTCGAAGTCGCGTACGTGACTGCGAGAATGGCAGTCTGCCTACACTTTACTGTGCGGTTACTGTACAGACTTCTGGGCATCACACACTGATGTAGTACTCTCCATAATCTGGGCTGTCTTTACAGCAGTCTGAGACAGTCCAGCTTTACAGAGAAACTACAAAAATAAAAAATAAAACCTGGAACTCGCCAAGCAATGAGCATGCGCAGTTTGACTCCTTTTTACAGCACAAGTCAGCCAGTTTAATTTACAAATATTTTATTTTACAAAACATGTTCTTTTCTTTCCTTCACACAGTTGGGGGTGCTGCAGTCCTGCAGTCTGATACCATGCGCCACCACTGACTAATAATCAATCCCTTCCTGGTCAGATCCGACCATAAACTAATCACCACAGAAATCCACATCTCACCCACATGCCCCGCAAAGATAAACACCTTGATAAACTTCTCCAAAGCTGACTTTGGGCTCCTAAAAACAGAGGTGGCTAACTTCACGGTACCCATGCTAATGGAAAATAACTGCATGACTGCCAAATCATACACCAATGCACTGTATGAACATGTACATAAATGCATGGAACTAGCCATACCCATTAGAACCAAGACGCTCTCCTCCAAAAAAAGGAATCCAATCCGGTGGTCCCCTGCCATTAATAAACTCTACAAGAGAAGGAAGATTTTTTTGCAGAAAAAGATGAAGTCCCAAGACTGGAAAAACTCCCTTATTAGCCTCAACAAAAAGTTGAGATCCCTCATCAAATCCTCCAAAGCCAGCTATGAAGGCAGAATTGCAGCAGACACTAAAAACAATCACGGTTTTAGAGTTTGTACTGTTAGTTGTTGCTTAGATCTCTGTTGAAACTGTTTTGTCTCATCCACCCTCCCTATTTTTGGATTGTAGTTTAAATTTGGTGGCTTTTGCAGTTGCCTGCCCCACTGTAGATTTGATCTGGGACACTCCCCCAGTCCCATCTCTTTACATCATTCTACCTAATAAACTCTTTCTGCACTTGCTTTTAGTCCTTTTTAATTTAATTGCATTTTTTAAACTGTGTTTGGTCTAATATTGCTACATGCTCAAGTGTTCTAGCTTGCACTGCATGTGAATTGTTTTTACTACTGTTTTTGCTACTTTTCTGTACAAAAAAAAAATTAAGCCTGTTTCCTACCTTTCCTGTAACTAGTGCTCCAGATATAGATTTGCTGTATCCAGGACTGTATGTAAGCTTCTGAGCCCCCCAAGCCTTTCTGTGTTGGAGGGAAGCCTTCTAGCGTATCGGTGGGAGTGGTAAGCACTAGGTAACCTGTCTACCACATAAGGAGTGGTTCTGGCACAGAAATTATAGTTATTGGCCATTTGGGCAATCTCTTCCATCTCTCTCAACTTTCTGATTTGAAAGCCTGCATTTGCACTTGTTTCTATCCTGTAAGTCATCTAGTGCAGATACAGATTCTTAGTTTTAGCACTTAAATTTACTTATTCATGCTCAGCACTTGTTCAGAACTTGTAAGCACTAAATAAGCTACTAATTACTATAGCACTCAATCTTCCTCATTACCTAGAGGAAAACAGTTTTTGTACTTATTTTTCTCACTTGCTTAGAGAAAAACAGCTCTTGTACTCACTTTCCTCACTTATCTAGAGGAAAATAGTTTTTTATTCAGGCATGTCCAAGAGTCAGCTCCCAGTGTTCTCTCCTGTCTATCTGATGAATCTGGGCATCTTGAGGCAATGCAGAAATTGCCTCATGTACACAGACAACCCTCTCCTCGTACCACCCAACACTACAACCTGTGAGAGATGCACTTATCTAGCCAAACTGGAGGTAAAGCTCTCTCCAACCAAGACTGAACTTGACAGTCATGAGGAGAAAGTAAACATTTGCACCACACCACACTCATCACATAATCTCACTAAATCTACACCACCAAAATCCACACATAGTAACACAAAAACATTCACGGAGGCTCTCAATAATAATCTGTCTAAGTAAAAGAGACCTCCAAAGCAGAAACGTAAGCAACCTCCACCCCCCCCAACACAACTCAAATGGCACATAGCCCACAGACTCAGTGTGTCACTCAACCACAGCCAATAAGGCAAAACAACATACCCAACACACTAGTCATAGGTGACTCTATAGTCAGGCACACTGATGTCCCACTCACCAGGCTAAACAAGGAGAAAGTTACTGTCAGCTGCCTGTCAGGTGCCAGGATCTGCCACATAACCCACGCACTCAGGTCACTCCACAACATGTACAAATATGAATCTGTCATTGTCCATGTTGGTGTGATTGACCTAAGATGTACCTCCCTGGACTACATGAAAAGAGACATGGAAGAGCTTTCCTATGTTGTAGCCCAGGCATTCTGCCTTCGCCCAGAATGATACCGCAGTACAAGGACAAAATGATTGACTTCAACAATTGGTTAGGCTTCTGGTGTCATTCTAAGGGGATCCAATATCTGTCTGCTTGGGATGACATGGTCGACAACCCATGATGCTTTGCCACAGATGGCCTGCACCTGTCACCCATGGGATTCTGGATACTGGCTAAGGCTCTTGCTGCCCCTATAGTGCCTTTTTTAGGCAAGGTTCAAATAACAAATTCACCACCATAACAGGTAAGCCAAAACTGAGGGTAATGCTACTCAATGCTAGAAGTCTAAATCTCAAAATGCATTCAATCGAGGCACTACTTAAAATGGAGAACATCGATATCTGTGCAGTGACTGAGACCTGGTTCAAGGCTCCAGAGAGTACCGCTGCACTACCAGGCTATAACTCATACCACACTTTTCGGCCATGTAACCTGGACCGAAACACCAAAGGCAGAGGTGTGTCCATATTCATTAAGGATAGCCACACCTCCAGGCTAGTTGCTCAGCATAATGCATCCGAGGTTATCCAAGTGCAACTAACTCTGGGCAAAACTGCAATCCAAATTGTAGCTTGCTACAGATCCCCCACCATGCCCCAGGATTCCCACTCCTCTTTTCTTGATGTACTGGAAAATATTAGGGTTCAATCAAACACCCTAATAATAGGTGACTTCAACTACCCCACCATTAACTGAAAAAATACTCGTGTACCAACCCCTTAGCTCAACGCTTTCTGGAATTCATAAACTCCAATGCCCTGGATCAACTTATGCACACCCCCACCAGGGGCAGCAATATCCTAGACCTAGTCATTACCAACATGAGTGACCGGTGTTCCACACCTGAAGTCAACTCCTCATTGGTCCGATCCGACCATAAGCTAATCACCCTTGATATCCACATCCCGCCCCCAACCCCCATTAAGGAAACCACAGTAAAAAATTTCTCCAAAGCCAACTTCATGCTTCTTAAGACAGAAGTGGTGAACTTCATGACACCCATGCAGATGGACAATACGGTTACAACTGCTGAATCCTACACAAATGCACTCTATAAGCACTTACACGAGTGCATGTATCGTGCTATCCCAAACAGAACCAAGATGCTATCCTACAAAAAAAGGAAGACAATCTGGTCTTCCCCTGCCATAAACAAACTCTACAACAGAAGGAAGAAACTGTTTCAAAAGAGAGTAAAATCCCATGAGTGGAGGAGCTCCCTGGTCAGTCTCAGTAAGAAGCTGAGATCCCTTATAAATTCCTCCAAAGCTGGCTGGGAAAACAAAATTGCCACTAATTCCAAGGAAAACCACAAAGCATTATATAGCTATGTCAAGAATCTCAATGGCAGCACACCGATCTGCTCTGAGTTATAGCACAAAAACAAGAAAATTACAGAACCAACTGATATTGCCAACATCCTGGCAGATAGGTTCAGTGCTAACTTTACCCCCCTCTCACCCCCTAAAGGGCCGATATCTGTACAGGAAGAATGCAGAGTCCCTGCAATCACAACTACGCAGGTAAAAGCTGCACTCTCTAAAGCTAAAAACACAGCATCCATGGGACCGGACAACATCCCAGGCTGCATTTTACATGAACTTTAGAAAGAACTGGCTCCCCACTTAAGCACCATGTTCAATAATCGCCTCATATCAGGCTTTGTGCCCACTAAATGGCACACAGCAACAGTTATCCCACTCCACAAAGGGGGAGCCACCACTGATCCCAGGAACTATCAACCTATTAGCCTGACGAGCCTGGTCTGCAAGGCCATGGAACGTATCATCATGGAACTCATAAACAAAGACATTGGTAACCTCCAAACTCTGGATCCCACCCAGTTCAGGTTTATGAAATGCAGATCATGCCTCCTGAACCTGATCAACTTCTTTGAGGCAGTCACCAAAGAAGTAGATGAGGGTAAGGTGGTTCACACAGCCTATCTTGACCTCGCCAAGGCTTTCAACACCATCCCCCATTCTGGAATTATAGCTAAACACACTAAACTAGGTATAAATCCCTACATCACAAGATGGTTTGCCAACTGGCTCACTGACAGAACCCACACTGTAAAAGTTGCAGACTCCAAATCTGACCTCAAAGCAGTGTCAAGTGGAGTACCACAGGGTTCTGTCCTGGGACCTCTCATGTTTGGTATCTACTTCTCTGAAGTACAGGCTAACACAGAAGACCTATGGCTAATGAAGTTCGCAGATGACTGCAAACTAGGAGCCATAGTCAAGTCCCCAAATGATGTGGGCATCCTACAGAAGGGCCTCACTGAGACAGATGCCTGGTGTCAGAGCCATGGCCTCAAGCTCAATGCCAAAAAGTGCAGTGTCATCCCCTTTGGTCAAAACTCTGTGCCCATGAACTACCACATTGGCAGCAATCTACTTAACACCGAATACGTGATAAGAGACCTTGGGACCCAGGTAGACAGTAGTCTCTCCTTTGATAATCACATCACCACAGTAGTCAGGAAGTCCTTCTACATGGCACACCTCATCTTAAAAGGGTTCTCATCCAGGGAAAAAAGAGGTCATTGTTCCCCTCTACTCAACACTCATTAGACCCATTATAGAAATGTACCTCACAAGACATCTGCAGCAGCTGGAAAGGCCACAGAAGTACCTCACAAAGAGGATTACTGGCCTCAAACAAATGACCTACACTGACTGCCTCAAAAAACTAATTTTACATCGTAGCATATCGCCTACTCAGAGGTGATCTCTGCCTAACATATAAAGCTATGTCAAACCCAGAGCTGTTGGACATGCTACACCTAAAGAAATCCCAATCCCTCCGAGCTACACACTCTAGGGACCTAAACCTTGTCAACACAATAAATAAGACATGCTGGAGGTTTAGATTCCTATCCCAGAGACTTCCCATATTCTGGAACAGGCTACCCATTTATGTCACGCAAAGTTCTTCATTAGCACTCTTCAAGAAAAATCTTGATGAGTGGATGGGAAATAGGAAATACACCCTGGGGAACACTTCTATGTCTCTGCTCGACAGTGGCACAGGAAATTAACTTTCTTGGGCTGTGTAAGCCAAGGAACCTTGTTGGCTAGGCTTACGTAGGCCCTTGGGCCGATAGCCTAGTACCTACCTATGAACAAAGCCTTCGACAGTTATATCAAGAACCTCCACGGCATACCCAAATTTGCTCTGAGTTACTGCACAATGGTACCTCCTATACTGAGCCAATGGATATTGCCAACATACTGGCTGACAGATTCAGTGCCAACTTTACCCCTCTCTCCACCCCAAAGGTCCAATCACAATACAGGAAGAATGCCAGGCACCCAATATTACTGCAGCACAGGTTAAAGCTGCATTGTCCAAGGCCAAGAATACAGCTTCCAGGGGACCCAGTAATATCCCTGGTTGTGTTCTATGTGAACTACAATGCAAACTGGAATCACATCTGTGTGCCCTGTTCAGTCACAGCCTCATCTCAGGCTTTGTACCTACTGAATGGCACACTGCTAGTCATCCCTCTCAAGGGGGAGTGACTACAGACCCTGGGAATTATTGCTCCATTAGCCTGATGAGTCTCATATGTAAAGCTATGGAGCGCATCATCATGGACCTGATTAACAAAGATATAGGAAATCTACAACCTCTAGACCCCATGCAATTTGGCTTTGTGAAAGGGAGATAATGCCTGCTCAACCTGGTTGACTTCATTGAGTCAGTCACCAGGGCTGTAGATGAAAGTAAGACAGTGCATACAGTCTACCTCGATTTGGCCAAGGCCTTTGATACCATTCTTCCCTCAGGAATTATTGATAAACTCACCAAACTAGGCATCATCCCCTATATCACTAAGTGGGTTGCAAATTGTCTCACAGATAGAACTCACAGTGTGAAAGAAGTGGACTCCAAGTCAGACTGCTGACAAGTCATGCGTGGAGTCCCACAGGGATCAGTCCTGGGTCCTCTCCTGTTTGACATCTACTTTTCAGAAGTCCAGGCCAACACGGAGGGACTCTGGCTGACCACGTTCACAGACAACTGCAAGCTATGAGTCATTATTAACTCCCCAAGTGATGTAGATATCCTGTAGAAAGGCCTCACTGAGACCAGTGACTGGTGTCAAAACCATAGCCTTAAGCTTAATGCCAAAAAATGCGTTGTCATCCTCTTTGGTAAGAACTCAGTTCCCACTAATTACCAAATTAATGGGAGCCCACTGAACAATGAAGGCATTATAAGAGATCTGCAGATGCAGGTTGACAGCAACCTCTCCTTCGACCACCACATTGCCACTGTTGTCAGACAGTCCTTCTATGTGTCACATCTCATTACCAAGGGTTTTCCATCCAGGAAGAAGGGGTCATCATCTCTCTCTACTCTTCCCTCATTAGACCAATCATTGAGTATAATGCCCCATTTGGCATAGACCTCACTAGACACCTGCAACAGCTGGGGAGGCCACAGAAGTACCTCAGAAAGAGGATCCTCAGCATTAAACACATGTCCTACATGGACAGACTCAAAAGACTCCAGCTATTCTCTGTCTCATATCACCTACTTAGAGGCGACCTCTGCTTGACTTAT